>NC_049202.1:41218673-41519030 GCF_013347855.1 Anguilla anguilla
GTCGGTCTGAAACTAGCAAAGACACTTGCGTTGCGCTTGGCGCCACTTTGCGCCGGGTGTAAGATAGAGCCCTAAGTATTCTATATGCAAATTAATTTGTTCAGCGTAGCTGTGCCTGGCTCATGAAACTCAGATCAAACTGTCTAACTAGGAGTTGTGGATCAAATATGAATCAAGATTAGGCAATTACATGGCCTATTTCTCACCTCAAATGTTTACAGGAACATATATTAGTGGGCTGTTTACGTGGAATATGAAAAGATTTCAGGCCACAAACATTTCAGGCCACAGTGTTTCTCTGGTTTGAAAACGTTGGGGTCAAAACTAATCTAGTCAATCAGGTGCCTTGGTATTAAAAAGTAAACAGGTAAATCTATTGGCAGCAACAATTTTCTAGCTGGATATCTTGATTGACATTTATATGACGTAGCAGCACCTTCAAAGAGGTGCTCTGATATCACAGTTGGGGCAGGCCCAGCGTGGAATGCAGGGGGCATTTTTCAAACGTTAGAGGGCAGCACCAAGGCGTTTTTCTGTTTTCTCTGCCAAACGATATTATTTCAGAAATGTTGAAATAATGGCATGGATTTAAATGTTTCATTATAAAGTAGGCATACAAACAAGAATATAGCCAAAAAAAGTGATCTAAGATGTAATTACCCTTTAAAGTGCAGAGGGAATTTAAATCAATAATGGGTAAAGTGTGTAGGAATAACTGGAATTAAGTCCTATAGAAATTAGGAAGAAAACTAGTGCTGAAAAGTTCTGATACCTTGAATGAGTTTTGATACCTATATAGGTAACTAGAACGCAAGTAGGGATGGTGATTTTCAATTATTTCACAGATCAAGGGATCACATAATGTGCTCGACTCCTAGCATGGGGAAGAATCTATTTTTAAAACACATCTTGGTCGGTCGGCACTACTGGTTGTATAGAAAATGCATGCCCGCTTAACAATGCACCTCACTACCCAAGTTTTTTAATAATATAAAGTTTTAATACTTAATTTGCTGTGTCAGTGTGAGATATGATACAAATAATTTTATTTTTAACTTACAAATGTTTCACGCCCACAGAACCAAAACACAACAGCTTGGCTGAATACTCAATTATGATTGGCTAGGACATGTTACATTTCCATATACGCCCGACTATGGAGTAGCACCAGAAAAAATTCAATCACCATTCAAAATGAATGTGCATCGGTCTGACTCAATAAATAAAGTGAAAATTTGTAAGAGCAAGCAAGTCAACAGTAATACCATACTCGCAACAGTGTCAACTTGATGTCCATGAATGACCCTATAGAGAGCCACAAGTCTAGCTATAGCTTGACTACATTCATAGTTCTAGCCTCTGTTTTGAATATAATTCAATAGTTGGCTAGCTAGCTATCTGTGATAAGAAACATGCTGTGAGACCATTTTGACTTAAAACCAAACTGAATTTTAATGTTAGGTAACCCAGTTGAGGTGAAAGACGCTTTCGTTGCTTAGTGGTAGACTGGCGACTCCAGGCCTGATCCGCGTCGATTCTGGCCGAAGTCAGCACTGTCGGGCGAGAATTGGTTCAGATTGGGGAGGTACCTGGCACATTCTGCATAAGAAGTTACGAAACACAGTCCACTGCCTGGTGTAATTTGCTCAATAATTTGCTCAGGGCTGGAACAATGTCAAGGACTGAAGACCATAGCAAATGAGGGGAGATGTGTATGACTCGCACAGAGCTCACCCCAGTAACTGAGTGGGCTACCAGCGTCCTGTAACATCCAGGCAGTAGAACCTCACAAGTGTCCGGTGAGGCCCAGACTGTGACTGAACAGATTTCCTTCATGGAGACCCCACATAATAGGGGCCACAATGCAACCTTGCTCAACCATGCAACCATGTAGAATCAGCCTTCAGGCCCGAGGGAGGCATTGTCCCCTTTAAATCATATGCCATAGTGCATCAGCTTCCACTAGCCATTGGGACAGCTGCTGCTCAGAGATGGCTTTCCTTTGCAGGAGGGGGCCCATGACGACAAAAAGCTGGTAGCTCTTTGTGAAAGCCTTAGTCTTTGCCATATATGTGCGGCAAGCTTCAACACCTCATATGTGAAAGCAGGGAGGCTTTCAGACATAAAGGTTGGATTGAGTTTAAGAAAAACTTTATCCATATTAGCAGCAATGCTGTTTTGAGAGACAGCAACTTTAAATCTACCCAATTTATAGGCTCAAATGACCATCGAGACAGATATTGAGTTATTCATCACATTGAAACTGCAAAATGAACTCTTCATCCACTGAGTAAAAAAAAATTGTTTTAACTAATATGCAAATTTGGGCTCTTTTAGCATTCATGAGCTAATTTGCATCAGTTCCTAAAAAAAGTCACAATACAAAAAATGTTTGCATTTGTGTGCACATTCAAAATACAAAATGTCATTTTTAAAAAGGAATCTTTTCCCCTATTCTCCTGTGGTACCTCCACTTTTTCCATGTTTGCAGCTCTGTCTTGCTTTGTTATTGCTCATGCCCTTGTGTTCTCTTGTATATATGGCCCTCTTGTTCCTTTAGTCCTCCCTAGATCTTAGCGTTTGCTCTCAAGGTCAGTTCTCTTGTGTAGCTCTAGTTTCCTGGTCCCTAACTTTTTGTTCTCCTTTGTTTATGATTATTGTTTTGTTAGTTCATTCAGTGTATTTTTGTGCTCCCTGCCTGTTTGTTATTTTGTTGCTTTTTTTTTTGTAAAGTTTGTGTTTATTTTTTCTCTGTGTCTTCTATGTTTTTGCCTCTGCGCTCTGGTCCCTTTCACCTGGTGGTTATACAATGGGATTTTTCCGGCTAGGCAAAGAGGTCTATAGCTGTGCAGCCAAATCTCTGCCACAGCATTTCCACAATCTTGGGATGTAGGTGCCATTTCCTATAACATTGAGTTTCCTCTTGACAGCAGATCCACACCCTGGTTCAGAATGCCTGAAACATGGGTTATGCATAATGACAGAAGGCAACGGCTGTTTCATACCAACAGTCTGTGTGCTAGACTGTGGAGATGAAGAGCGCACTCCACCTTAGCAACTGATGCTACTGCCGTCATGTTGTCACAACGTAATAGCATATGATGTCCCCTTTGACAGTGAAGAAAATATCTGAGAGCGATCAGTATAGTTAGGAGCTCCAGACAATTGACGTGAGCTGAGCACAGCACAGAGTTGGCCATGTCCCATTTAACATGGCCCTCCTGAGTGGTCCCCCCACCCAGAGAGGGATGAGTCCGCCATTACAAGTTTCCTCATGAGAATGGTCCTGAGAGGGGTTCCCTGAGGGGATCCCTAAGTCTGTGTTTTCCAGCTGACACAGAGCTGCAGGGTACTTCTGTGTAACTGTGAAACAGCGATGGAGATTGTGCATGAGGCTGAGGTGCAGGGATGAAACCCACCTCATAAAGGCCCTCATTGTCAACAACTCCAGTAGTAGGGCCTTCAAAGCTGACACCATCAGCCCCTGTAGTCTGAGGCATGCGTGATACTATTCTCTTGAGCCCAGTTTGAACTGAGAGAGGCACAAACTGAGCAATAAAATGTCCTTCGCTGATAGGTGAGCTTGGATCAAGACAGTTAATCTCCAGCCCCAAGAACGTTACATTCTGGGAGGTGGAGAGATTGCTCTTGGGGAGGTTTACTCTGAAACTCAGGGAAAACTGTTGTGGCTGAGTGATCTACACAAATCTGACTTTCAAATTGGCAGTGATAAGCCAGTCATCTATGTATTATCTATGTAAATCAGCATTGTGATCCCTGTTAGTCTTAACAGAGCCAAGTTCACCTCCACACGGAGACAAACACCAATGGACTTAGGGAGAGACCGAAGGGTAGAACTGTGTATTCTTAACAGACAACACAATGGGCAAAGGTGAGGAATTTCATGTGGGGGGATAAATGCTTATGTGGAAAAAGGCATCTGTTTGATTGATGTGTACCAATCGCTCTGATGTATTGAATATGGACGAGTGTATTTTATCATTTTGAAGTTATATTGCCTCATATATTTGTTCAACACTAGTTCCAGGTTCCAGGATAGGACATAAGGAACCATCCTTCCTTGGGACCAGGAAATAGCGAGAACAAAAATCGTGTTGCATTTGAGCTTTGGGAACCACACGTATCATCCCTTTTTGCAAGGGGCTGAGCAGAACTCTCTCCAGTATTGAGAGTAAATGACTCTGTTGAATCGAGAAGGAGGGGTTCGCAGCAAACTGAAGTCTGTATGAAGCCCTTGGATGATAGCGCACAGCATCTACCCATTAATGGGGCTGGTGCTCCACCTAGTGGCGAAAGCAGGGGAGGCCTGAAGTGCTGTGAAAAGATTCTTTTCAACACAACTGTTTTTTTCTTATTTTGCCCAGTCAGGATTGGAGCCTTTATTCAAAATGGTGATGATTTGTGCACTGAATTTGGGTAACACCCCTTGCGCACTTGAAAGCTCATCTCCCAGTTAGTGTTTTTCCGATACCAACATTTGGACTTTGATACCTCAATATTGATACCAAATTGATATTACTGTAAATCTTCAAAAACTCATAGCTTTTTTGATTAAAATTTGTTGATTTAAATAAATATAGGTAATTGGACAACGTAAATGTATGCATTATTTTGGGCATAACATTTTATGTACAGAAGCCATTGCAGCTATCCCACCTGTGTAAACTGCATATGTATGTGATTTTTGCAGTGAATATTCTCCAAGTGTCACTGCACATAGTTAAGAGTTCAGGTATCCACAGTTTTGTATAATGTTGACAAAACATGCACAGTTTTGCATTGCAAATTATTTTATTACTTATCTACAGGCAGCTGAGACCTGGCCATACCTGATGGTTTTGAGCATTATGTAAATAAAATGTCCTTATATTCATTGAATAATGTCAACGTTATAGCTGTACAGATGCATTTTTATTTATATTTTTTACTTTTACTTTTTACTTTTTAAACTGCAATTTCAAGTACCAGTCTTGGCAGTGTGGCAATACTACACCTGTCTTGGCCTATGCACCATATGCCACCGGTTAAACCTGAAACTGCAACAAGCCTACTTTCTTCTTTTCTTTTTTGTAGCGCTAAATAAACTAAAGCAACTTTGAAATCATGAATGTCCATCTGTCCAAGTCACAGAACTGTCTGCGGTTGAAGTGCTTGCTACTTTACCGAACCATTGTTGTTTTCTGTGTTTGCTGCTGCAATCGTTGTCACTGCCGTGTTTTCCTATCTGGAGAATCTGAATCTGTGCTCTCCCCTGTCATAGTGTGCCACTAAATGAACACTTTGAAGCCGCAACAAGGAAAGATGCCTTGTTTAGATGTTTGATTTTTGCAGAGTTCACCTCCCACTGAGGAGCAGTGGTGTGTCGTTCGTGGACGATTTGTTCCTTTTGAATTAATCTTTTTGGTGAACGAAAGGAACTGACTCACCTCCATGTAAGGATTTGTCCCTTTCTCATTCAGCCCTCAGTAAGTTAAATTGGGAACTTGCCATTCGCTGAAGCTGCGGCTAGTCCTCCTATTTAAGCATTTTCACCATTGGGCTATGTTGTGTGTTGAAGCCATTAGCCAATGACATAGCTTTTATTGATCGCAAGGCCCTAACAAGAGACTACCATGTACTTCTTGTAAGTTTGATGACCACTGCAGTGAAGGAAAAACCAGTCAACAAACTGCCTTTTTCTGTGAGAAATGTATTGTCAGCTCACATGCATTCATTGCAGTCTATGTTCTAAAGCTCCATTTTGCCTCTCTACAGTACTGTATAACCTCACGTGATGCAGAAAATATCACAGTCATCAGAAATCCTCCACAACTTAACTTTTTTTTTTTTTATCTGAATTTTAATGTGTTTTTGATAGGGCAAAGGTGGTAAACCAGTGTTGAAATGGATGCCATACAGATACCAATCGACACCAAAAAAAGAAAAAAAAAAAACACTATGCAGAATTATCGGTAGACTATACCACACAACCCAGTGTGGAGTACTAGAACTGAAGTTATGATAGAAGAATTTTGGTGCAATATCAGAGCAGTCCATGATGAGGTCACTGAAAGCATCAACATTGTTGTAGATCTACAGACAAACAGATGTTGGGCCCACCATAATACAGTATCAACAAACTGACTTTAGTGCACACTGGCAATAATTAAGCATAACCCTAATCCTTTAAGGTTCAAATGAAAACATGCTTATACATTGGTGTTACTGTTCCATGTTTGTTTGTCATTTGTACCTAATCTACAAGGGGGCGGGAAGTTCAGAAGTGATGTTAATGCTTCAGCTGACAATGGCAATCTTCTTGTCCCTAGTGCCAGTCCACTACAACTACCTCAACTGCTACCCCAACAACCACTCGACCACGTAAGTATGCTGTTCCAGTATCTGTAACTAATGCTTATTTCTGTTTGTCTGAGAATAGTGTCATCACTGTGGGCCAAATTTACTAAAGGATTGCAATATCTACATTGCATTTACTAAACGGTCACAATGAGTCAAAATTGCTATTGGGATGTATTTTGTAGGGATTATGTCACTCTGCGACTTTGCTTTTGATGGATAGTTAAATGGGTTCATGCATATGTATACCTGGAATGAATGTGCGAAAATAAGTCGGAGACTATGTAAATTAGGCCAATTGATTATTCAGTCTAATTTATTAAAGAATGCATTAATTGCAACTTCCCTCTTCTACTGCAGATTTTTAGAGCTCCTGAAAGTAGGTGGTAATTTTTCTACGCTCATATAGCCTATTGCTCCCACACAGGATGCCAGAGAAGGGTGTCAGGCTGTACGCCTGCAGTCCTCAGCAGTCAAGTCAGTTTCCCTTGTGGGTTGAATCATGTGGAACTTTAAAATGAATGCATCCTGATGCATAATTGTCTGGAAAGGCAACAGGATTTAAAATATGTTTCGTGCAAGTTTCTACTAATCACTTCTCATTTATTTTCATATATAATATGAACAAGTATATACTAAACTTGTCCCCTACTAACAATGTAATATCGTCACCCCCAAGACAATTACTTGATGCCTAACACTGGTGGAATGAATACAGTCAAGGGACTGGCAAACTGAATGAATGAACTCTTTGCTAATGTGTTTTTTAATAAAAGAAATAAAAATTAGGCATTATTACTGTTACTCAGAGAACCCATACTTATGAAGAGGTACATGAGAATGGGGGCAAGGAAAGCTGGACTGTGTGCAATAAAGTGCTGGATCACTGACACAGCAAGCTCCTTGGAGTATTCTGGGGAACTGAATACTGTGCCCATGTGTTTGGAATGTATGGTTAGAATTGAGTACAATGGCCAGGAATTTGGTTGTCCCTGTGAACCTCACACAGCGGACAGAAACCACAAACTCAAGCGGCGACTAGTTGTAATAACCCAATGTCACTATAGAATAACTGGGAACCTGCTGTGGGGAGGTATGTTCTTATGTGTTTTAGCTGGCTAATGTTTGCTAGCGATCCAGACTGTCTAGGAAACAGACTGATATGACTATACGTTAGGGGGAAAATGTTAAAATTAGCTTTGTGCACCATTTAAGCATACTTAAATGTGTACTAGTGTGCTTGTATTAATTTAGTAACGTTAACATTAAATAGGCAACATTGAAACGGTGCAAATGCACTTTAAAAAAATGTACTTTTAGTTTTAAATCATGATTATAAAATACATGTATTGACATTGTAGAATTAACTAAACTGGCGTAGACTCCTGCACAATGCCTTTGTTTAAACCGAACACCAGCTAGATTGTAACAAGGTAAAGTTGTGGCATATTAGCTAAGGTGATTTTAGGCAACTTAATATTTTTAAAAAATATTAATATATTAATATGTTAAAAAATGTAATATTTAACATATTTTTTATAATAATCGCAGAATATGGGTAGCGACAACCGCGGCCCCAAACGTATGCGCACCACAGACAGAAGTCCCTAGGTTTGAGCGTCCGGCTAAATAATTTCTCCCATAATTCTACACACCTGCTTGAGCAAAGGGGGGTCGTTTGTAACAGGTTACACAGGTTCCCTGGTAACAGTGAAATCCTAATAGCTAGACTAACTAACTAACTAGCTGTTAGACCTTAATAAAAGTAAATTTAAAGTTACAATCTCGAAGATTTCAGTTTCGTTCTCTATGGCGGTGCCAATTGCGCAAAACGGTAATTGCAGGTGCGTTTTTGGACCTCACTTCCCATAGATCCAACCGGATCCAACCATTGTCGCCTGTGTGACGTCAGTCACTTGGCACCTGGGCCACGCCAACTATAACACTTATTATTTACTGAATAAAAAATGGTTGTTATAAAAATAATGTTATGTCCATACTCTATCCATACTATACTCTATACTCTAACATTAGGCTAACTTAAACGGTCTTTACACTGCCGAGCCGGGTTAAAATGCTGTAGCAGATCTGGGGTAGAATTAGTGATGATCAATTTCCACACAGGTTCTTTATCCACCTTTTGCCCGGTATGAACATCTTTACACTGCAGAGAAGAATTCGTGGGATTCGCTGTGGCTCGTGCAATTATGTATCTCGTGCACAATAAACAGTCTTTTTCGTGAATGACTGTTGTGTAAAATTTTTGAAACAACTGCCTTACAAAATGTTACCCCTGGTGTTTCTGGTTTTGCTAGCTAAACTGTTTGAGAATAAAGCTGAGCTGGGTGTTAAATTAGCAATCAGAACAGGAAGAATAAAACACAAACAAAGGAGATTTCATCAGAAAAGGGCATCAAGGCTGAAGGAACATATGAGGAAGCGTAATAAAATAATAACAATGCTAATCCATACTGCTGTATTCTTTTATTTAGTTTTCTCCGGCTTGACATCTTTACACAGAAATCAGACCAAGCTCTGACCCACGTACACCCCGGCTTTATTCCTATCATTATAATATACTGATGAACTTGATGGCAATGTAAATAACGGTAACGTTAAGGCCAGTTTAGATCAATGATTCGCAACGAGACGAAAAGGTTTTAGAATGTTCCAGAGAAAACTGCAGCAGTGTGAACTGGTTAGTAGCAGAGCCGTTGCCTGCTCCTTTAGTTAGCTACATTGTAACGAGGTAGCATTGCATCCGAGAGGCGGCTGGCGAGATTGGTACTGGTCGGTAGCGTTAGCTAGTGTTTTTTCTAATTGTTAGCTGACATTAGATTGTGTTAATTACATTAGCTAGCTAGCTAACGCAACGTTACCTGATATGAGAGATGGATACTGTGCGCAACGTTGTCTAAACTAATGTTGTATTTCTTGACATGGTACGGTAGCTAGCGTTAGCTGTGCAAATAGCTATGTAATTTAGTAAAGTTACATTGCCATTAAATGTAATACGAAATCAACATCAACAAATAATATGACCCCTCGTGTTACACAAGAACTTTTTAGGGTTCCATAACTTTCTCTGTTATTGTAGCAGACACCGGAAAAAAACAGTACTCCGCTCACACACAAGTGAGTTGAAGAGCAAGCCTGTTGCGTTAGCTCCGCCTACCCTCTCTGGCGGACCAACCACTGATGGGTGATGGAAAACGCGTCACTAACTATGCGCCGCTTGTGATTTTTTCCCGGCAATGTCGCCACAGACACCCAGTTCCTTAATCATAAATAATAATAATAGGCTCAATCACCATTGTGTTACCTAATTCGGCGATAGTGACTTAACAGATATTTATTTTAATGAAAATCTTCGAGATTAATACTTTAACATTCAAAATAATCAAAACCATCACCATAGTTCAATGTTCATAAGTACACTCAGGAAGCACTACCAATGAAGAGTTCTAATTGCTCACATTTTTTTGGATAGTTTGCTATTTAATACCTCTAAGACAAACCACAACATAAGACATGTTTCAAAAATGGATATTCGACACGCACCATGAAATGAAATCATAATATCAAATGACCGGCATGATTAGGACCTTTCATTCACTTAAATAAAATGACTCCCTTCGAAAGCAGCACTGTCTGAATGAACTAAGTCAGAGGGCTCTATCTTACACCCGGTGCAAAGCGGCACCAAGCGCAACGCAAGTGTCTTTGCTAGTATCAGACCGACGCAGTCGTCATTTTCCCGTCCAGCGCCCACGTTGTTTAAATAGCAAATGTACTTGCGCCCATCTGAGCGCTCTTGAGCGCATTGTTGGCGCATTGCTATCTTGAGGCAGCGGAAAGCGATTGCGCAATTGACCAACAAAAACCTGGTCTTAAGGCAATGGCGCCGTATTGTATTGTATTGTATTGTATTTATTTATTTATTAACCTTTATTTAACCAGGAAAAGCCTCATTGAGATTAAAAATCTCTTTTACAAGAGCGTCCTGGCCAAGACAGGCAGCAGCACAATTAACAGGGTTGCAGACATGACAACATATAACAATTTATAATAAAATAAAAAATGACAGAATAACAAAATATAGTATAAAAATACTTTAAAGTATTTCAAAAAATATTTAGAAATATTTAAAAATATTTAAAATATTTAAAAATATTTAAAATATTTAAAATATTTAAAAAATATTTATCAATATTCGTCACAAATCATCAACATCAGGGATCACACAGGGGCAATATAATTAATTCAAAACATCTGCAGCCTGATGTGCCTGCCTCCAAATCATTAAGAATGACTTTAAAAGCATCCAATGAGACCAGCTCCCGAAGATTCAGGTCATTTTGCAACTGATTCCAAGCAAAGGGAGCAGCATACTTAAGCACCCCTTTCCCCAATTCAGTACGGGCTTTAGGGACAGATAGCAGGAACAGGTCCTGGGAGCGAAGACAGTAAGTTCCAACACTTTTCTGAAGGATGTAGATTCGTAGGTTTTTAATTTTTTTACTGTTATTTTAAGGGCTCATTATTAAGATAGCAATATGCGCCTACATAGGCGGGTGCACAACGTGCGATATTAAAAAAAAAAAAAATCGTCATAATGGTTAGTCATAATATTTATAGATGTATTTTATTTATATATAGATGGTCTGCTAGCGCACTTTCACTTCGCGCACGAGCAGATCCGATTCCTCTGCAGAGAAGCGTTGTCTCCTACTACTTGGCAAATCTGCCGTTATAATAGCAATCCGCCAAGGTGCAAGCGCACCTGGCTTTTAAAGGGAATGGGAGATGACACTCTGATTGGTTTATTTCATGTTACGCCCAAAACACGCCTATGATTGATTAAGAGACTAACTACAACCCCTTTGAACCATGCGCCTTACTTTGCCCTCAGATTATCCGCTGTTAAACTAGCAAAAATGGATTTGGACACGCCCTAAATGCACTTGCGCCATGCGCTTTAAACCGTGCGTTTAGATCATTAAAATAGAGCCCGAAGTCTGCCTGGACCAGGCTAAGTCATGTCCGAAAAGCCATTGTACTTTTTACTCTCATACTAAATGCGCTGAATGATAGTATGTAGTACATAGTGCGGTTTTGGATGCAGCTCCACACACACGCACACGCACACGCACACACACACACTCACACATAGTTTGTTGTACAGTTGAGGCCAAAAGTTTACAGATATTCAAACTCAGTTTTTCACAACTCAACACATTTCATGTTGCCATACATTTCTTTTAGCAAGCCAATTAGGGCATCTACTTTGTTCACATCAGAGGAAATTTAAAACAATCAATTAGCGACAGATTTCAGCTTTAATTCACTATATCAGAATTCCAGCAGGTCAAAAGTTTACAGACACCAAGTTGACTGTTTCTTTAAACAGTCTGGAAGATTCCATAAATTGATGTAATGACTTTTCAAAAGCTTCTGATTCACCAGTTGTCATAATTAGGAGTTAATTGGGAGTTAACTGGCACCTGTGGCTGTATTTAAGTGTCTACCTTTAGAGCCACTGCCTTTTTGCCCTTGATACTATAAGAAAATCCGAGCAACTCAGCCAAGACCTCAGAAAAAAATTGTGGACCTCCACAATTCTGGTTACTCCTTAGGAGCAGTTTCCAACAACTGAAGGTACCACGAGCATCTATACAAACAATTGTATGCAACTATAAAAATCTTGAGACCACACAGAAAGTGCATTGTTCAGGAAGGAGGCACAAATTAACTCCCAGGGCTGAACAATCTTTGGTCCGAAAGGTTCAACTGAAGGCAACTGAAGTTGCAGGCATCAGGTACCAAATTATCTACATCCATCATTAAGAGAATCCTATGTCACCATGGCCTGAAAGCCTGTTGCGCAAGGAAGAAGCCCCTACTCCAAGACCGGCATAACAAAGCCAGAATGAAGTTTGCAGGTGATCACCAGGACAAAGACCTTGGCTTTTGCAGGAGTGTTCTCTTGTCAAATGAAACAAAAATTGACCTGTTTGGCCATAATTATCAGCCCTTTGTATGGAGGAAAAAGGGTGAGACTTTTAATCTGAAGAACATCATCCCAACTGTGAAGCATGGGGGTGGCACCATCATGTTGTGGGGGTGTTCTGCTGGAAAAGGGGGTGGTGTACTTCAGAAAATAGATGGCATCACAAGGAAGGTGGATTATCAAGAAATATTGAAGCAACACCACAAGACATCAGCTAGAAAGTTATAACTTGGTTGCAACTGGGTCTTTCAGCAGGACAATGATCCTAAACATACCTCCAGAGTTGTAACAAAATGGCTTAAAGACAACAAAGTGAAAGTATTGGAGTGGCCATCACAAAGTGCTGACCTGAATCCTATACAAAATCTGTGGACTAAACTGAAAAAGCATGTCCAAGCAAGGAGACCCACAAACCTGACTGAGTTACACCAGTTCTGTCAGGAAGAATGGGAAAATATTTTGGCAAAGTATTGTGACAAGCTTGTGGAAAGCTACCTCAAGTGTTTGATACAAGTTAAGCTATTAGAAGGCAGTGCCACCAAATAATAACAAAGTGTATGTAAACCTTTTGGGCCTCAACTGTACATAATATTCAAGAATTGTGCATTGCCCCTTTTTGATACTTTGTCTTCACTAAATTTTATTATATTTCCAAGGTTGTCTGTATTAATGTTACTTGTGTTGAATTAAGTCAGCCACTGCTAATCAAAGAACTTTTAGAATACCTTCACCATCTGAATCTTTTATAGCAATATTATAATTTTATATTTTGGTTGAAGAAACTATTAATGTGTAAATCTAATAGTAATTCATTTAATAATTAATTCAAATGGCCAGTTTATAGATACTATTTTCCTTTGTAGAAGGATGGTACAACCATATCTCCTACATAAATTGTGCCCTGCATGAATAGTAGAGGTATATCCCCTACAGAACAGAGAAAAATATGACCAAATATCACTATTCTGATTGAGTTGACTAGGCACACTGATTGGTTAAGAACAAAACCGATGAGATTTGTAACAGGGTCATGAGACAATCATAGTAGCTTCACAGCTTCATCGCGTGACATGACATCTGCACTGTTCCTTCATTTGCATCTCAGAACCACAGATACAGCTATAAAACTGTGGGTACAGCTAAATAGCTCACTAGATACTTGTTTGCTAACGGTTATCAAGTTCGCTGGTTTAGCTAGTTAAGGACTATTGCCTTTGTGTTTTTATCTTGTCCATAAGAATAAAACCGTTTCAAATGCTTTGATGTATTATTTCCGAGGACAGTCTCAGTCTCAATCTCAGGTTACGTGTTGTCTGACTATGCAGCATATGTTGAAATGTATCAGACTATTTACTCTAAGGGGGCACATTTACCCTGTTGGCTACATGGTAGTTTGCAAATAGCTTGGTCTAACTAGTTTGCTAGTTAGATGCTATTGTGAATCCTCTTGATTTTGGGTATTTTTTTGTCAAGCTCCAAATGTATGGTTTTTACCCTGACAGCCTTGCCTCTCTGGATGAAATTTAGAGTGTGGACACTCCTAAATAATACACTTAGTATAATTGTACAAACATACACCAAATTTTATATTATGACCAGCTGTTCATAAACAAATATATACAAGTTAAAAATGGATTTTGAATCCATTGAATTCAAATCTGATGGTAAGTGAAGGCCGTGATTTTTTTTTGCATTTTGTATACTTTCATATACTTTGACCTAACCTGTTCGACATTTCATGCATAGGGTGTCAGTGGAATATTATGTGTGTTCTCTGCCATCGTAAATGAGTCTCCATATAGCTTCTCCGCTTCTTTTAGTTATTATATGAATTTAATTGTGTATTTTCAAATAAAAATGGCTTATATCTCCTCATTCTGGGGAACATTGGCAGTTCTGACTGTAACTGGCTAGCCTGTTGGGTACTCCCAACAGCTTGGATGACATCAACTCATTGCACACTTGGGAGCCCTGCTTGTCAATTAGCCAGCCTTATTCATGTCTGTGTGAGCCCACAAAAACTGCAGCATGGTATGAAATGGTAGACATCACATGCATCAGAGAAGAGGAAATGCTTGTCTTCACTCTCCTGAATTAATAGTGGAGGTTGCAGCAACGAATGCTGTTAAATGCAAGTGCACATTTGAAATTGGGGAGAAAATGGGGGGGGGGGCTTTGATCTGATCTTCTATTGCTCTACTTTTTCAGGCAATTGAATTATGTTCTTGCCATGGTTTCAGGATTTTATATTTATTTATTTTTTTGACTGTTTCAGAAATGACAGAAATGTTATCTGTAATGAAGTTGGGTCATGGGTCTATTTCTAAGGGGATAAAGAGAATTGAGATAAGTAATAGGTAAATCAAGTATTACAGGACATATTTTACTGTTTAATTTTGTTAATACTATTCTCAATTAATTTTAAAAGTCTGTGTACTTGCCTTGACTTTGTTTTCTCTTAAATGTTATTGTTTAATTTACAGTCTACATGTATTTCATTGTATCTGTATTGTCTCCATGTTTTTCAGCACCTCCCAATGTTGATGATGTCATTGTAAAAGAGCGCACTGAGATCATGTTAAAGCTGCAGTGGGACCCAGTGTCCAATAATACTGCATACAATTACACACTGCAATACAGCAATGGAACTCCTATAGATAACATAGCTGGAACAGCAGGTGGACCAGTGACATATACTGTTTCAAATCTAACTGCTGGGACGAAGTATGACTTCACTCTCTTCACTGTGTTTGAGAATGTTACAAGCTTTGGACATAACTTCTCAGCTTCTACAAGTGAGTCCCCATACACCATATGTTCTTCCTTTTGGTATTATTTGAATTGAATTTGGTATTTCCACATTAAAATTGTTTTGATCTGATCTTCTGGTGCCATGCTTTGTCAAACAATGAAATTATGTTACTGACAGTCTACATGTATTTCATTGTATCTGTATTGTCTCCATGTTTTTCAGGACCTCTCAGTGTTGATGATGTCATTGTGAAAGAGCGCACTGAGACCATGTTAAAGCTGCAGTGGGACCCAGTGTCCAATAATACTGCATACAATTACACACTGCAATACAGTAATGGAACTCATATAGATGACATAACTGGAACAGCAGGTGGACCAGTGACATTTACTGTTTTAAATCTAACTGCTGGGACTGAGTATGACCTCACTCTCTTCACTGTGTTTGAGGATGTTACAAGCTTTGGACATAACTTCTCAGCTTCTACAAGTGAGTCCCCATACACCATATGTTCTTCCTTTTGGTATTATTTGAATTGAATTTGGTATTTCCACATTAAAATTGTTTTGATCTGATCTTCTGGTGCCATGCTTCGTCAAACAATGAAATTATGTTACTGACAGTCTACATGTATTTCATTGTATCTGTATTGTCTCCATGTTTTTCAGGACCTCTCAGTGTTGATGATGTCATTGTGAAAGAGCGCACTGAGACCATGTTAAAGCTGCAGTGGGACCCAGTGTCCAATAATACTGCATACAATTACACACTGCAATACAGTAATGGAACTCATATAGATAACATAACTGGAACAGCAGGTGGACCAGTGACATTTACTGTTTTAAATCTAACTGCTGGGACTGAGTATGACCTCACTCTCTTCACTGTGTTTGAGGATGTTACAAGCTTTGGACATAACTTCTCAGCTTCTACAAGTGAGTCCCCATACACCATATGTTCTTCCTTTTGGTGTTATTTGAATTGAATTTGGTATTTCCGCATTAAAATTGTTTTGATCTGATGTTCTGGTGCCATGCTTTGTCAAACAATGAAATTATGTTACTGACAGTCTACATGTATTTCATTGTACCTGTATTGTCTCCATGTTTTTCAGGACCTCTCAGTGTTGATGATGTCATTGTGAAAGAGCGCACTGATACCATGTTAAAGCTGCAGTGGGACCCAGTGTCCAATAATACTGCATACAATTACACACTGCAATACAGTAATGGAACTCATATAGATAACATAACTGGAACAGCAGGTGGACCAGTGACATTTACTGTTTTAAATCTAACTGCTGGGACTGAGTATGACCTCACTCTCTTCACTGTGTTTGAGGATGTTACAAGCTTTGGACATAACTTCTCAGCTTCTACAAGTGAGTCCCCATACACCATATGTTCTTCCTTTTGGTATTATTTGAATTGAATTTGGTATTTCCACATTAAAATTGTTTTGATCTGATCTTCTGGTGCCATGCTTTGTCAAACAATGAAATTATGTTACTGACAGTCTACATGTATTTCATTGTATCTGTATTGTCTCCATGTTTTTCAGGACCTCTCAGTGTTGATGATGTCATTGTGAAAGAGCGCACTGAGACCATGTTAAAGCTGCAGTGGGACCCAGTGTCCAATAATACTGCATACAATTACACACTGCAATACAGTAATGGAACTCATATAGATAACATAACTGGAACAGCAGGTGGACCAGTGACATTTACTGTTTTAAATCTAACTGCTGGGACTGAGTATGACCTCACTCTCTTCACTGTGTTTGAGGATGTGCAAAGCACAGGGAACAGCTTCTCTGCCGTGACAAGTAAGCCTCCTTACAATTTGTCCTTCTTTTACATATAATCTGGACTTAATTTAGGTAGCTTTGTACAGAAGGTCTCTGCTGTCTTATAGTTTTGTGTGGTACTGAATTCCTTGAATCTTTGTATCTGTGATTTAATATGGCTGAGAACTTACAATAAGTGACCTGAATTAAATGGTTGTTCCCTGAAGCCATCCAATGTTCAGAGTGGAGCATCACCAATACATCATTTCAGGCTGAAATCTTTGGGAAGTTTTCCAGTGCGAATGCAACCAATGGAAGCACATCAGTGAACGGCAGAGTGGAAAACAGGATGGTGTCCTTCACTGGCCTGTATCCTGGCAGCACCTACACTGTGTCTCTCTACGTCCTTTTAAACTTAGTATCCTTAAAACAATGTGGCCATACTTTGACACTCGGTGAGTTACTATCACTGTCTTGGTACAATGAATGCACAGTATTACTAATATGTAGTATGTAATCATCAGTTATTAACCATTAACTGTGAAAATATTGTATATCTGTTCTCTTTATAGCACTGTCTATAAGCCATTAATTCAGTTTGCAAAATGAAGGCCTGCCATTAAAAATAATTAATATTAAAATGAGGCAAAATTGACAACTGACAATATTGAGCTCACACAAAACAAGCTTTCCAAAACAATTTACCCATTGTTCCCTAAATAATTTCAAGTAACTTGATGCTCTATGCCCTATGTTTTTTCATCTTACCATCTGAAGAGAATTTCGTCATTCAAAGTTTATATGTCTAAGCAAGCTAGCTAACATTAAACTTGTTCAAAATGGCGAAAGTGAATCTGTCTAAAGTGCGGCTGTATTTTACCCAGAAGGATTTAAACAGTGGGACGTCCCTTTGCAATAGAAAAGATGTTTTTTAATGTCATCGTTTTCTGTTTCATAGAAGGTAGACTACTGGTTCAGGTTTGAAAAGTATAGTTTTACATAATCATCAACATGGCGTGTCAGCTTCAGCCCTTATTTTGAGAAGGGGACTGCCTTGTTATTTCTTTTGTTACCTCCAGTGGTTTTTCCAACTGAGACAGTGTTTTTTTGCATCGAATTGTGAAGAGTCTACACTTTACAATGGTGTAGATGTTACAGCAGTGCGCCTTGAATCAGTGACCGATGAAAGAAATATTTAAGAGAATGCTATTTTTAGACACTGCCGTGCAATTGAGGCTATAAGAAATGAAACATATTTTAACAGAAGGCAGGTTTGACTTTGTTCCACTCTGAGTTCTTCATTTTCCATTATTGGTATGATTTCAGTGACCTGGTGTCTATACTTTCAGCATTTAGGATTTCAGCATTCAAGGTGGACATCTTTCTTCTTCTTCTCAGTTCCTCCCCAGGTGACTGGCTTACATTGTGGCTATGAGTCAGGAGGCTATGCTTTCTCACTGTCTTGGGAGCCACCACACGGTGTGTGGACGCAAGTGCAGGTGGAGATTTCTGGGCGAAGCCCACATAATGTAACAGGGACACAGCTGGATACAGTGATTAAGGATGTAAAACCAGCACAGACATATTACATGACTGTGACATCGGTCTCTGGAACCATGAAGAGTAAACCTGTCTCTTTTGAGTGCACGACTGACCCGAGAGGTGAGCAAGAAAAAAGGGGGGTGGAATTAATTTATTATTATTTATAATTATTATTATTAATCTTTATTTATTATGTTAATTCAGACAAGCTGTATGAGATTTACGACATGTAAGAGATGTTTTACAACAGAAGGTGGAATGTACTATGTAGCGTCTGTATTTCATACCTACAATTGCCATAAGCTGGGGCAGGGTAACTTTTGGCTATTTCATTTTTGCATGGGTAAATATCGTAGTTCCAAATGGTGTATGATCCCATATTTTCTTCTGTTCAAGAGCTTTATTAGTTGTAATGACTCTTAGAAAATGTACTCGTCTTATTGATGCATTCTTGTTGAGAATCCCCTACTGTTCTGCTCTGCTTGGAGTTTCAACGGTCCAGTGTTACAGCATATTAACTACACCTGACCAGGGTGCAATGAATCAGTGATAGAACACACACAGTGATGAGCTGTTTGTGCTCTCTTCAGGAGTTATTGCAGGTTCAGTGATTGGAGTCCTGTTACTTGCTGTTCTGGTGTTTCTTGTCATCTTCATTTTGCGTCGTAAGCCTGAATTGCTAAGGTAGGCACAAATATGCAGAAATTGTGGGTTATGGGGAAAAAGATGCTTTAAACATATGGTCTTAAAATTCCATTAAACTGGACAACACTGGTTTGTAGAAGATAAGTTGTATTTGTCTATTAGATTTGCACTGTGTTTTGAGAATGAACAAACCAAAGCCTTTCATCCTCACTCAAACAAGGGTCTGACCTGGGACCATGATCCAGAGAATGTTATCAATATTAGGCATTCAGAACATCCACAAATCAAAGTGTCATCTATAATAAAAAATAAAAAAAAATCTCTGTACACCTTTTACACAAAACAGCCTTGTGGTATATTTGTTCATGAATTTTCCATGACACATTGTATACTGTAGTTTTTCTGACAACTCAATTATGTGTTTAATGAATTTTTATTTTTATCAGGCCAAAATATTTTGTGGAATCCCAAGTGGCCAACAAGACACAGAAGTATGTATGGAGTTAATACTGATCTGTACAACCATGTACCATATGCGCACTGAATTCTAAAACTATTTCTTAGCTATTTGGTTCTCATTTGGTACAGAGCGCTGACAGAATATTGTTTATGCTTACAGTGCTATTCCAATAGGAAACTTTGAAGCCCACTTCAATAAAATGAGTCGCGATCAGAACAGAGGATTCAGTGAAGAGTATGAGGTAACATGTTTCAACCCATTTGTATCAGGACGTGTTCAATATTAGGTTTTTTCTTGCAATGTAAATATGTTAGATTAAGATTGAATGGCACTTTTCACTTTCCAGGTTTAAAACAAATTTTCTTTTAGTATTAGTGTATGTTTTCAGTTGGATCAGACAAGTTTTCTGTGGGGTGATATTTGAGGGGTGGTGTAAGAGCATTTGTGTAGGATGAAATATATTTGTGGGGTGGTCTAAAGCTAGGGTGACCAGATTCCTTGAAGGACTGTGTAAATAATTCAATTAGAACATAAAAAATGGCGTTTACAGTCAGAAAAACCATTGAAATATGGTATGGACAAATCGAGATTTTCTCGGAAAGTCAGGGAACATAAAAATGAGCTAAAATATTAGGCTGTCCTGGGAAAATCATCCTGTCCTGAGAGTACATCTTTCCTTGAGCCCAGCAGTCTCAAGGTAAATGTGCCATAGCTTCAGAGCTTGATGAATACAAATAAAAATTAAATGATTAATACATTTAAATGATGAATATTGTTTGTGGAAGATGTTACTTGATACAAAGTGTGTCTGAACAAATGCGAAAAGCAATTACTTTCAACAGAAGTGTTTCTTTGAGAAACACAAAAGCAGATGAAACAACTGAAAATTGATTCCATTGAATCATTTTTAAAGTAGAATATTTTCACATTGCAAAACAACAAAACTGGTCAGTACATGTGCTATTTATGTTATACATACAGTTAAATGCAAGGTATTGGGGCAGTGAAAATTTTGTTGTTTTGGCTCTGTACTCATGTACATAGGATTTGAAATAAAACAATGAACATGAGTTATAAGTGCAGACTGTCAGCTTCAATCTGAGAGTATTTACATCAATATTGGATGATCCATAGGAGAATTATAGCCCTTTTTATACATAGTCCTACCAATTTTAGGGGAGCAGCCAAAGTCATTGGACAATTGGTTTGCTCAACTATTTTTTGGCTAACGGTGTGTCTTTGCATCGTTAGGTCATCCACAAGAAAGATAAAAAACGGTTTAAAGTTGATTCTAGGTGTGGAATTTGGATCATGAGGCCCAAAATTTTGAATAAATTTATAAGTACAGTTCAGTTCATTACTTTATCAGAAACACACAGTATCGGAGACATATCCAAAACATTGGGTGTGTCAAAATCAACTGTTTGATATGTTGATAGCTAGCAAGAATGCACCAGTGAGTTTAATAATAGCAAATTACCTGGTAGACCACTGTATCTAGTAGACCTCTGTATTGGATGACCGAAGAATACTTTATACTTTCAATTGTGAAGAAAAATCCATTTTCAACTATTGAACAGATCAAGAACACTATCCAGAATGTTAGCGTAAATACCACAAAGAGAAGACTACACCAGCATAACTACAGTTCCCCACAAGATGCAAACCATGACTAGGCCTCAAGAATAGAACGGCCATGTTAGAGTTTGCTAAAAAAAAATTCCACTGAAGAACTATTCTGGAGTTCTGTAACAAAGTCTTATGGATATATGAGATGAGTATTAACCTGTGCCAAAGTGATGGAAAGAGAATTAAAGCTGCAAGCGGTGTTAGGAGGGGTCCAAGCATTGGCACTATTGCGTCCCCTATGGAGCGATTTTATGATTTATGATAATGGTTTTGTCCTCATGATCATATACCTTCACCCAACATATCTACTGAATATCATGATGATCGTACAAAATATTGATGACTTATTGCCAATTTTGTGCTAAGAGGCGCTGTCGGATTACTTAGTTGCGTCGCCATGGATGTGTCCTGACCGCTTGCTGTAAAGGCCTTTACTACGTCGTAACACTTAGATGGCATGTCGTAACACTTAGATGGCCTGGCGTGTATGTAGAGCTGCAGCGCTTCCACGCCGCAATTAAAAAAGGTGTGAGACTAGTGTTGTCACGAATCACGATACCTAACAGGGTTTCCCCCAGAAAAGTTGTTAGACCCGGTGGCAAGTATCTTTTGACAGGGGCAGGTGGCCCGGCGCAGGCCGGCGGCCAAGTGTCTTTTTTGACGGGGGCCCGGCGCGGGCCAGCGACAGACTGATGGCAGCATTAAGGTAGGGCCCTATAGTTTCTGTGATAACAGAATCACGGATGGAATCGTGGAATTGAGAATTTAAAAAAGCTATAACACAGATTCCATAGGGCCCTACATGGATGCATCAATGCTAAAAACTGACTGGAGATTTGAAAATTTGACTACTTAATGTGAATGTTGTTATAAATAAGTAAGAGAAGCAGAGGCAGACCCCTTCCAGGTGACCTGGTAGGACCTATCTGCAAGATAGGAAACAAACCAAGACAGGGCAGTCCCGGCGATGCCCATCCCAGCCAAGGTGGAGAGGAGTATTTTATGGTTGACCGTGTCGAAAGCTGCAGACAGGTCAAAAAGGATCAGGACAGAGGAGAGGCGTGAGGCTCTTGCAGTGGCAAGTGCCTCCATCACAGCTAGGAGCGCAGTCTCTGTTGAGTACCCAGATCGGAAGCCAGACTGGTGAGGGTCTAGCAGGTTGTTCTGATGGAGAAAAGAGGTTAGT
The DNA here is from genome assembly GCF_013347855.1 of Anguilla anguilla. Lineage (NCBI taxonomy): Eukaryota > Metazoa > Chordata > Actinopteri > Anguilliformes > Anguillidae > Anguilla > Anguilla anguilla. Next base: position 41,241,043 of record NC_049202.1, read on the forward strand.
TGTTTAAGAACTGCTCGTTCAAGGGTTTTGGACAGAAAGGGTAGAAGCGATACGGGTCGATAATTCATTACATCGGAGGCGTCTGAGGTGGGTTTTTTGAGAAGTGGGGTAACACGAGCCATCTTAAAATCAGAGGGAACATGAGTCAAAATTACAAAATTACAAAAATTATGTCACTGTATATAAATACAGCACACACCAAAAGTATTAGGGCACCTGTAGTAAAAAAAAAAAAAAAAACCTTTAGATTGAGAAGAATGTGGTTAATATATGCACATTTTTGTACAAACATTTTTCTGTTTCGACCTGCAGTAACCTCAAAAGAAGTCTTTCCTCAAAATAGCCTCTTTTGGCTTTAATTACAATTAAATTAATTATTGGAATTACAATTTATTTATTGGAATTTTCAAGTACCAATTCTTGATAATTGATAAATTGAGTGAAATTGTATCGACTTTACATTTTTTGGAAACCCCTAAGGTGCCAAATACCTTTAGCCTGTAGTGCACATTCTTTTAGACCAGCAGATCATAGTTGCCATTTCCCTGTAGTCAGGGGAACTGTTTTCTCTCTAGCTGCCAACTGGTTTCTCTGGGGTTTTCCTGTAGTTTTGGTGCAATTTTACTACTGTTTCTTTTGCTAGACACCACTAAATATTTGTCGAATTCCCCCTGAACGTCCCGGTCTTCTGTTAACGTTACTGTTCATTAACTGGACCCTTCTGATTGTGTACTGAACACTGCACCTGGAAATCTTCAGCTTCTTTGCAATTTCTCACGAGGAATAACTTTTCCACAATATGTTTATCTGGCCGCACACATCTGAGCCTAACAACGTCTGTCATATTTTTGCAGCTTTAGGGCCTATTTTACTCACAATACAGGACAATGATATAAGGCTACCTGTTGCTTTAAAAAAAATTAAGTAGATGAGATTTCACTCAATTTAATTACCACTCCATCTCCCTCCCACCCGTTCACCTCCCACTTGGATTGGACAGGCTTCCAATAATTTGTTAAATTGTAATTAAAGCCAAAAAAGGAAAGTCATGTCTAAGATTAATTTAAAGTAAAACTCATCTTTTTGTGTTATTGCAGGTAGAAATTGAAAAGTAAGTTTGTACTTATTCAGTAAATGTACATAAATTAACTTGATTTTACTCTAAAGTTTTTTTTTTTTTACAGGCCTAATAATTTTGGCCTCTACTGTATGTCTAGGCATGCATGTGCATGTGTTTGTAAATATGCAAGTGTGTGTCAGTGTGTACCATTGTGTGTCAGTGTGTGAGCCTCTTTAGTGCTGTACAGTGTTTCTGAGTGTGACGCACCTGTTTGCAGGACTTCAGCACAGTTGGCTCCGAGCAGGTCTGTAAAGCAGCCCTCATCTCACAAAATAAGGCCAAGAACCGCTTCACCAATGTGCTGCCATGTGAGTAGTTTCAAACACTCTCTCCATCTCTATTTGCTTTAGCTATGCTAATCAGTTGGTAAAATTAGTAAAACCTTGAATGCTTGTATATTTCTAATGTTACAGTGTACTGCACAACGCTGTGATGAAGCAACAGATCAAGCTGCTCTCATTTTTCACCACTGAATTGGCTTGCCTTCAGGCTATGGATGGGTTTAGCTTCTTGCTATGACAGAATACAAATTTTTGGAGGAGAAAGAATATTTTTATGAACTCCCAAATCAGACCTGGGTCAAATACGTATTTGTTTTGGATTCAAATACTTTTCTGCGCTTTACTGATCTTGTCTGCTGTATTGGAACCAATGAAATAATCTAAAAAAGTGCAAACCCTGCCTTCTGGTCATGTTGGCAGGCTCAATTATAGCAGGAAACATCCACAGAGCACAGAAAATTGAAATCTAAAAGAAATACGTATTTGACCCAGGTCTGTCCCAGAAAGACACTATTGTCCAGTGTGTCATGCTTGGGGTGTGTGATGACACTGCAGGGAGGGTGTGCTTTTTAAATGGAGAACCTGCGGTACAATGCTGGCACTTAGAAACTCCATATTTAGCATACTTGTCATGTATTGTGGCCACTAGGGGGCTTGCGCAAAGGGGTTAAGTGTAAAATTTCAAAACTGTGGCTTCAGGACTATGCTGTCTTGGTATCTTTTGTCTACTCAGAATTTAATTTATTCTTTATTTTTTACCTCATATGCCCCCCCCCTCACATTACTAAGCTTTGAGCTGTGTGTTCCTTACCACTAGTCACAAAAATACCAAAATTCAGTAGCCACGCACAGTGCACCCATGTGACACACTAATGACAATGCCCATGCGCCAATCATTGTTTAATTACAAAAAATAGAGCCCCGATTGTTTTAGAACAATTGCTTGGGATTTTTAAATTCTCTTTTTGTGAAAGATGGATGGATTTAGCTAAAATATTAGTGACCCTTTTGTAAACAGAGTGGACATAGTTCTGTGCATTTTAACATATGGTCTATATTGTTTTATTGTGATCTTCTGTTTTATTACAAATATAGTATAATACAAACTGTATATTGTATATGTACTTGTCAATATGAAAGTTTTCTATGCCTGTATATTTGCTATATTGTTTACGTACCTATTCCAGCTAGAGCATTTTTGTGTGAGTCAGATTTGTTGAGAGGATATTAAGATTAAGAATCATGATAACTATAATCCATAATTTAATTTCCTCAGATGATTGGTCTCGTGTGAAACTTACCACAATAGACGATGATTGCTGTTCTGATTACATCAACGCCAGCTACATACCTGTAAGTTTTACTTTTTGACATAAAACATAAATCGTATAAATCAAAATATGGTTCAAAGGAAAAATGCTCACATCCAGGGGCTGTTGAGTGGCCTCACCTATTAAACACAGCTCCAATATGTGGATGAGCCCTGTGGTCTGGTATCAAATCTGGTCTACTGCACTGCCAACTGTGGCTGGCAACCCAGTATGGAGGGAGTGATTTAATTGGTTGGGTTGGCTGTGGATGTGTCTACTGAGCACTACTGGGTATACTTTTTGAGTGCACTGGATGAGAAAGTTTTAAATCAGAAATTTTTTTGCAGTGTACCAAAAATCTCATGATTGTCACATGGCGTGAGAGATGTGGCAGTTTCGGGTGTCAGAGAGAGAGATAGAGAGCACACCCACACCAAGACGAAAACAAATAAATAAACTACTTCCCCCTCATATGTTTCGGGCAAAAACAATAAACTAAAGCAAACTAAAATAACAAGGACAAACGAAAGTAAAACCCTGCGACAGCCACGAACTCACTCTCTGGGTGTGCACTCCCAGTCAGGGCCCTGCCATGCCTTTAAGCACCTGGGCTGATTAGTTAACACAACCCAGGTGTGTGTGTTCTCTCCACCGGCAGGCGTGATCAAGACAAATCCGTTCCACCGGACCGAAAGCTACAATGATATACTTATTTCCAGGGTTTCGTTGAGTATATTCCAGAGCATGTTATTCAGGGAGTAAAAAAAACATTTTGATCCCATAAATATGATGCGCACCTTCGCTATAAAAACAAGGCGCAGGGCAAGGGCACAACGTCTTATGATAATTCCACAGCACAGTTAGTAAATAGTGTGGAGGACATTTTTCACATACTACCCATTCAGCACTAAAAAGGACTAAACAGCACATGCACTAAAAAGTATTCAGCATGCTTAGTAAACGCTGAGGACACAGTAGCTAGGAGGCCGATTCGGAAACAGCTCCAGTGTTGCATTTGACATGCAGCCTGTGTCTCATTGCTCACCAGTGACCCTCGCAGATCAATCAGGCCCACATGGTCTGCTTAAAGGTGCAGAGGAAGTGTCTTCCTCTGTGCAAGTTCACCTTGTGGACTGCTGTGTGAAAAGAAGCAGCTTGATGTTCATGTATTTTGGACAAGAGCACTTGCTTGTCTACACTTTCCTGAGTTGATAGTGGAAGTTGCAGCAATGATAATGGCTTGTCAATGACTGGGCATCCCAAATTTGTGGATAAAAAAGGAAAAACCATTGATTTTGTTATTATTACTATTGATATATGTACATTTTACTCACTCTGTTCCAGGGCTATGGCAAGAATGCTAGACAGTATATAGCTGCTCAGGGTCCTCTTCCATCCACAGTGAATGACTTCTGGAGAATGATCTGGGAACAGAGAGCACACAGTGTAGTCATGGTAACCAACTGCCGCGAAGGAGAAAGGGTGAGGTTTCAACAGTGCATCATTATCTGAAACACTCCACGTGTCATTGGAGTAATTAATAACAACCCTTGCCTTACTCTACCCCTCTCTCAGGTTAAGTGTGAACAGTACTGGCCCCTGGATTACACACCCTGTACTTATGGAAATATTTTGGTCAGGGTCTCTTCTGAGAAGAAAGAAGTAAATTGGACACTGCGAGAGTTTGTGGTCACAAATGTGAGTGTGGATGCTATGTGTATTAATGTGAAATGTGCATGGTCCCTCATTGAAATTGATTTCTTCCTCTGCACTTCAATATAAATAGATAGCTTGTTTTATCATAAAAACTCACTGAGGAAATATTTTATGTTTCCAAGTGTTTGAATGTACTATCGTAAACTAAGAACCTACACAGCCCTTTAAGGCTGCTTGCAAATCACACATGCTCTGAGGGGGTTTTATATCAAATTTAAAAAAATTATATAACTTAATTTTTAAAATATTTTTATAGGGCCCTATCCAGCCTTTTGTTTAGGGTAAGGGTGGTAATAACAGGAAGACGGTGGGGGCAGATAATCCTAATTTTCCCTTTTTGGACAGTAACTTCTGTTAGCAAAATTTTGCATGCCACCAAATCACAATCCAGTACTGCAGCCAAACAAAGCTGTAAGGCTTTCACGTCCCCCCACATTTTTCCAAAATGCAGAAAACTTTTTGAAGCCAGGGACTGATGTGCATATTTTTCCCACGTGCATCTCTTGGCACAGTATATAAACATCCTAATGCCTCAGTTTGTTTTTCTGTTTACTTGCACTCAGACATCCACGTCTGAAGTACGGTCAGTCCAGCACTTCCACTTCACTGCCTGGCCTGACCATGGAGTTCCAGACGGGACCACAGCACTGATGCAGTTTAGGGGGCTTGTCCGTCAGCATATAGAATGCTGTGGTTCTGCCGGGCCCACAGTGATTCACTGCAGGTAATTCTATAGGAGAGGTACAGGTACAGTATCTCATTTTACCACTACATCTATACAACTGAATGTAGAATATACTATACTATGAGACAGCGGCAAAAAGGTCTGTCATGACCCATATTGAATCGTTCAGATTTCAATTAGCGGCGTTAAATTATATTCATCTTTTGATCATATGGCAAAAATTTCAGTCTACCATCACCATACCTTTGAAAGGTACTGTATAGTAAACCAATATTTGTTATTAATTTTCAGTTTTCATTCCAACCATCACATTATGTAGCTTTGGCTGGCTTAAAGGTTATGAATTATGAATCTGCAGCCCAAGATTGATATGGAGCAGCAATACTCCCAGTGTCTTGCATCTTGTCTGAAATTGACGTTAACTGAGGGATGGAATGTGGGCATTTACTTAAGAAGCACAAGAACTTGGATATATGCTACAATGTCTTTTTAACCTGTTTATTTTTTGACTACAGTAACATCTACCTGAGGTAGTATCTCCAAAATGAGATATTAGACCCATGGATGTGGACTTTTTTTTCTAGATGATTAAAAAATAAATAAATTTGGGATGCAAGGATACTTAACCTGAATTGCTTCAGTTAATATTCAACTGTATAAATGAATGATATTTAAAGCAGTTGTGAAAGTTGTCCAAATGATTTAATAAATTTACAAAATAGCACACAGGGATTGATAATATAATTTACCATAGATCCCAGTGTACAAACACTTGGTGTCTATGTTGATGGGCTGTGTACAGTCTACTTTTAGCCAGTGCATTGTGCCACAATTTGAAGGTAAAGTGATTAGGGTTTTGTCACAGATTGTGAGTGCACTGATCAACAGTAAGTGCCTTGTCCTCTTTCCCGGTCTCTTAGTGCAGGAGTAGGCCGGACTGGTACTCTAATAGCCCTTGATGTGATGCTGCAGCAGCTAGAGAAGGAGCAAAAAGTGGGCCTCGCTGCCTATGTACATAAGATGAGACTGAGTCGACCTCTCATGGTGCAGACTGAGGTAGGACCTGATATGCTGACACTCACTCATATTGTTTGTCTCCAATTTCACCAATCATTCTTGAGACTGAGAACATATTTGATTTTCCGCATTATTTTCAGTAGTGTTATATCCGTGCTGTTCATTGACAGAAATATCTGGCTGATCCTGCATCCGCAGGATTACACCAATCTTTCTTGCGGTCTGGGATGTGGATACTAATGTGTTATCAAGAGTGAGATACGGATCCTGGAGCATGTAGGGTAGACAGACATGCCAATCAGTTCTTGCCCAATTTATTTATGAGAGCAATCAAGTAATAAGACTGTCCATGTTGCTGAACCAGCTAAAGCACAAGGTTGTGTGCAGTAGAGGGAAATCGCATCCTTTCTCCATGGCTCAGTCTGTGTGAGTGTGTGTAGCCTAATGCAACCCCCTCTCAGCAGTGAAAGGCAGACGTAATAGCTAATCATAAATTCTTTTCTGGAGGTAACATGAGATTTCCATGATTTAACAAGGATGAAAAAAAAATTCAGAATTGGTCAGCTTCTTGAAGAAAATATATTTGTATACATATATTTGTTCATTCATTAATAAATTAATTAGTTTTCTGGTTAATATACTCCATATACTAAAACTAGTATACAAAACAGAATTGCCAGGTTACAGTTTGCTAAGAAGGACCTGAAAGAGCCTGCAGAGTTCTGGAAAAAGGTCTTGTGCACAGATGAAACCATGATTTACTTGTAGCAGAGTGTTGGCAAGAGCAAAGTGTGGAGGTGGTGGGGGTGTTACGATGGTAATGTGATTAACCCAATTATGACATGTTCCTGGATTAACATCCCCTCCTGTTCCTGGAACAACGTTCCAACTGACCAGTTATTGCCTTCAGATGTCATCAGTGCTGCACCGAACAACCTCCCACTCCGGAGCCAAATTCCGTCCAAAATGCCCCAGTGTGTAGTGGGCAGGAATACAACCTGGACAGGTTGCCAATCTATCGCAGGGCACACACATCCACTCACAAACTCATGCCTATGCACAATTTAGAGTCTCCAATTAGCCTGCATGACTTTGGGCTGTGGGAGGAAACCAGAGTACCTGGAGGAAACAGAGTACCTGGAGGAAACCCACGCGGACACGGGGAGAACCCAGGACCTTGTTGCTGTGAGGCGACAGTGCTACCCACTGCACCACTGTGCTGCCCACTTATTTATTTATTTAAATATCTATGGTGCAGTTTCTCCCTCCTCCTCCTCTAGCCTCCTCTATTTTAATATAGTTTTCTATAGCTTGTTGATAATTTTGCCGTCTTGGACATGTTCCTTTAAAGAAAGGATGCATAACATTGCAATTGCAAAATTTTTGCGATTTTGATAAACTGACATGACTGTCCTTCTAATTATGTTCGCATGCAGGCACTGCCCTCCCTGCTCTGTTCTACATACACTGGCTACGAGAGGGAGGGGCCAGCTCATGCATCAAAACGAGAGTCGGCTGAATGTCACTTTGACATTTAAAATAAAAAAATATGAATACCAAAGTATAAAAATAAGCAACTAAATACCAAAAACTCTTTGAGCGGGGGAATTTTATTTGGATGGGCCACCCAAATAAATTAATTATATGGGAAGCACTGACTTGATATTGCCGCATTCTTTTTGACAGAACAATGGAATTGGGCCAGGAGAAATATGGGACATCTGTTAAACCACAGCCCGTTTTATAGTTCTTTTTCATTATAGAAAACAATTTGATGACCAGGCATTGACAGGTATACACAACATTTTGGTATCTTGCATTAACTGTCACTCTTTTTGTCTGTCTTTGTACTTTCTTTTTGTCTGTCTCTTAGTCCCAGTACATCTTTTTGCACCAGTGCATTCTGGACTCTTTGAAGCCCAAACTGGGGAAGATTCAAGAAGAGCCCCTTTATCAAAATGTTGACATGATATATGTCAATTCCACTGCACTCAATGAGTTCCATTCAGCCAACCAAAATGGCTAGGTACACCCTGATGTTATGAAGTCCCTACATACATTTTATTCAACACCTGTTTTTCTGTTGTGTCTCCACTAATCCAGTTTTACTACTAATGTAAAGGATTAAATTTAATGTCCTGAAAGTTGTGATAATTTATTTCATGTAAATGTTAGTACATAGAGTACAACTTTAAGTCAAGTTAATTTTTATGCATGATGTGAATTGTTTATGTCAAAAATTACAAACAATAAAAATGCATGTTTTTCTTTGGAATGTTGTGGTTGAACGAACGGTCTCAGTGAGAGGGTACAAGGGACCAGAATTACAGATGTTTGATGAGATCTGGAGTAATTCAACACTATTTGGTTAAAATAGTTAGCCGTAGCATTAGCTGTTAATTGAAGAAGACTATACGGCAGTGCAAATGTGTTGCTGCCCAGGTTTGTGTACCATGTGAGTGTGAATCACTTTTGCCATCATACTTGTCTCTCATTTTGTCCGTTACCTTTCTTTCATTACTTACCAGTAGCTAGTGATAAATTAAAGGCATACTATGCAGGTTTTTTTGCAGCCCTTCTGGACTCTGTAGTCAATTGAAGTCTCGTCCTCAGTCCTCAACGGAGGTGTGGGTAGAATGCTACAAGAAAAATGTCAAGCAAAGAGGTGGGTGGTCAGAGATATTAAAAACAGCATTTTTAGCTTTTTGAATGATTCCATATAGATGGTAACACTAATTAGGCAGTGTTATAACAATATTTACACTGAGTGCACCCCAGTGTGAGAACATTGTATGGTAGCTACTCCATAGTGCAGCTATTTTTCTCGTTCGGTATTTTGCTATTTTGGACATCTAATTAGAACTTGAATGTAAACACGGAATCGTGTGTAACATAATTAAAATTAGCCGGCCATAGGTACATTATGTCTAGCTAATAAACTTGTAAAATTAATGACTTTTTCATGAAGTTATCCATAGCCTATCCAGATATTAACTTTATTTTCTCAAATGCAACATAAAATATGTATATGTTTATGGCTATGGATAACTGGTACCTTATGCGAATTGTAGCTACCTTATCTGACCTGTGTTCTGTACACTCCTGGGTAAAAAAAAATGGGCCAAGCCCAAAATGGCAAAATATTAAGCTTTTAATGGTCTTAACAACAAATCATTGGTCAGGAAGTTAGCAAGAATTAAACAAATAGATAAAGTAACTTAGTATGGGATAGCCTTTCCCTTTGATTTCTTTAAATGTTTAAACTTTGTGGGTAAACAAGTTCATTGGGCTCATGTTTTGGCCTGGTCAGAGTCCAGATTTGAACCCTATAGAAAATATTTGGTCTCACATTAAACACAAACTAACCAGGAAACATTTTTCAACTACTCATCAATATTGAATGGAACAACAGTTTGTTACAGAAAGAAGAGTCAATGTTGTTCCATTCAATGTTGATGGCTTCAAACAGTTGATGAGTAGTCGAAAAATGTTTCCCGGTTAGTTCGTGTTCAATGTGAGACCAAATATTCTCTATTGGGTTTAAATCTAGATTCTGACCAGGCCAAAACATGAGCCTGATGGACTTGTTCTCAAGCCACGTTTTGGTGGTCTTTGCAGTGTGGGCAGGAACATTGTCTTGTTGAAAAATAACATCTGATCGTTCCTCTTTAGAAAACAACTTTTCAATTGTGGGAAGCAAGCCTTTCTGCAATATTCTCCTCCTGCATTCCCTACTGTATTTCTCACCAGATCATCAAAGACACCTCTCTGGAGCATCACCATGCAACTCAATCATGATTCATCACTCCACACAACTCTGCTGAAGCACTCTGAATCTAACTTTCCATATTCTGCCAAAAACTTTATTCTGTCTTTGATATTTTTCTGAGACAGCAATGGCTTTTTAACACATCTAGACACAAAACCTGCATTAGATAACCTTCTGGTTATTGTTCTTCTCGAAAGAGTCTTGTTTTCTGAGGTCTTGAATTCTGTTGACAGTTTTTGTAGGCTTTACTGTCTAAATTTCAGCAGCCTTCCAGATCCTTTCTTTCTGACAACATTACCTGTTGTTTCAAAGTGTTGACCTATTCTCTTAATAGCTGATAGAGAAATAGGGATTTCCTCTGCCTTTAGGGTCTTGTAAATTTCAGAATAGCTACAGTTGGCCTGATGAAGACCAGCTATGCAGTTTCTGACAGCAACCCCTGCATGATATTTTGCTTTTTTTGGAGCAGATTTCCTTGCTCCTTTACCGTGGGACTCACAACACTGAATACTGTAGATCTCTCCCTGCTCTGTCAATCCTGGTTCCATTTATGACCTTGTTATAAGGCCCTTGATGGGCTGCATTGGGTGTGGCAGATAAGAGTAGTCATTATTTGGTTGAGAACAAAAAAAAAAAAAAAAAAACATCTTTTTTGTGTACATTTGTACACCCAGACATGTGATAGTTTGAATTTTACATCAAACATTTTAATCATTATCATGATTTTACCTTTGCGTACAAGAAGACTATATAAGTGAATTTCCCTGTTTCTAGCTTTTCCCTAAACAGTTCACTGCAGCAAAAGTAAACAAGCAAATGGTGGCACAGGAGGTCTCAGGAGTGCATTGGTTTAATTCTTGCTCATTTTCTGACCAATGATTTGTTGTTAAGACCATTAAAAGCTTAATATTTTGCCATTTTGGGCTTGGCCCATTTTTTTTGCCCAGGAGTGTAGTTGCTCCAACGTCCTTCGATATGAAGTTATTGTGCGTCACTTTGGATAAAGCCACTGCCAAATAAAATGTAATGTAATATTGCATTGTTATATTCCTGAGGTATAGAGTTAGAAATCAATGATTGAAATAAATGCAGGTGAACTACTTATGCTTAGGCAGTTATGCTGTGTTTACAATCAGGATCAATCTGCAAACCCTGATGAGTACGAGTCTTTGTTTGCATGCTTGGTTAGTCAAGTTGGCTACATGTTGCTTGATAGTAAGCATGCATCAATTCAGTTCCCAATTTAAATAAATGCTGGTGATTTCCCAAGCCAGCTAAGTTGCAACTATAAACAGTAAGAGCAGTTGCCATAGGGGGGGGGGAAGACATTTCCATGGGAGAACGCAGTTGGGTGACAATTGGGCATTCCAAGTTAGGGGTGGTGATTGGACATACACAGCCCCTTGTTGGGCACCAAATTATTATTATCGAAAGAAACTGGCATGCTAGCATGGAAAATTCTAGCTATATAAAGACAATCTAGCTAATGGTACTGTTGGCCAGCTTCAGGTCTAACGCAGCTAGCTCACAAATGCATATGCTGCCTGGGTAGCCGAGGCTGTTAACCTGGTTTAAAACCTTTTTCATATCTAGCAGTGTCTACATGCTGTATCTTGTCAGGCTCGGCCATGTATGTGATTAGGTTATTTGTGACCGAGTAATATACTGTATGCTGAAAAGTTTTCCTATTCATTCTGACTGTGTGCTGTGGAAGTCTTCGCTCGCGGTTCTTCAGTCTCTCTTCCCTCCTGTTTTCACAAAGCTGGGATCACAAAACCCTGTTTTATATTATAGCGATTCTCCTAAGGCTGCATAGCTGCTCCCTGGGCCTTTTTTTGGGTGGATTGCTATGTATATGGCTGGGATGCTGTTAAAAAAGCTTTTAAACCACTCTACTAGGCAAAAAGTTAGTCACTATTGCTAAACGTCCTGTAACGTAGGCTACTGATGATTATTCTGAGCAAAATATTAACGGGAAAGTTCAAAGTTGCCATGGATTGGAAATATTTTGCTTTTTCACTCTGTGAGAGGTTGTTGTGTTCAGGGACGCTCTCTTTTGGATGTATGGAAGAAAGAGGTGGTCGGTGGTGTAATGTCTTGTGCAAGTGTTGTAACTGTGACATTTGTATTACCCTGCGCAATGTTGTTACACTGTGTTGTCAGGTTTGTTGACACTATATAACTCCCCAGATCTGTACCTCGACACAAACCTGTCTCGGAGGTCTACTGACAATTCCTTTGACTGCATGGCTTGGTTTTTGCTCTGACATGCACTGTCAGCTGTAGGACCTTATATAGACCGGTGTGCCTTTCCAAATCATGTCCAATCAATTGAATTTACCACAGGTGGACTCCAATCAAGTTGTAGAAACATCTCAAGTATGATCAATGGAAACAGGATACACCTGAGCTCAGTTTTGAGTGGCATAGCAAAGGGTCTGAATACTTATGTAAATGTGATATTTCAGTTTTATAATAAATTTGCAAAACAATTTCTAAAAACCTATTTTCACTTTGTCATTATGGGGTATTGTGTGTAGATTGATGAGAATAAAAATGAATTTAATCAATTTTAGTAGTTAAGGCTGTAACGTAACAAAATGTGGAAAAAGTGAAGGGTTCTGGATACTTTCCGAAGGCACTGTACATTAATTAAAAAAACAAAACAAATGAAGACAGTTATGAACAAAAGTGGAATATTTAAATAGAAACTGAGGGCAATGACATTAAATGGAAAATTATCCAGTCGTTCATATTGTAACAATTGCTTACGGCGCTGGCTAACCCCTGACAGGGTATAGAGTAAATGCATGTAACTGTTTAGCTCAGCTACAGTATCAACATTTTCACTAAGTGAACAATCTAACTAAAACAGCGGCACTGGTTCTACAATAGGAACAGAAAAGAAACACATTACACGTTAATTGAATGAAAACATTCTGAAATTTCTGCAGTAACATTGGCAAAGACATTACATATTTATAACGTTAAAAAAAATTAAATTAGGCCTACTGCAGTAACACATGTGACTCCTGGCCAAAGAATTTCAGTCAATAAAGAAATAGCTGCCATGACACATCACTCATCCTGCATGCTCCTTAAAATAGGGCGGGCAACCCGTAAATTAAACACATTATGCATGCTATTTTAAAAACGGCATGAAACATACAGCATGCACAAAGCGACAGTAATCATAAACAGTGCACCAATAATCGAAACATGAAGCATTAACATTGCCCTTGTTTAAGGAGCGCATTTTAAATGAACACCAATCAATAAATACACCATAAAATAGTAGCCTAGCGTATTTAAAACATACCAGTCAGGCTCCAGTGCAACAAACCTCGAACCTGGCTATGCTCAGAGTTCACCCTCCTCAAACGATGCGTTACGCTTTTCTGGATTTCATGTCGGCGCCTACTTTATCTGCTCATTAGCACCAGCCCCATGCCATTGTTACACAAAGGACACCGTCTCCACCATTTTGTTTTTGGTAGGCAATATACGGGTTACCTGGCAGGTAAGGGGGCGGTGTTACTGACGCGACTACCTTGTCACACCCAATGCCAAGGGTACCTGACAGATGAGGAGAGTGTTAGGCCTACATCAGAAAAAATGGGTACATTCCATTTCATACCACTTAATTACTCCGGTTATTTTGCTTAATAGGAACATGTTACTGTTCAGCTTCAAGGCCGGTTGCAGTCAACAGAAGAACTGTGCATTGGTGATATTATTTACCGTCCGTTTTGCGCAACAGCGGTGTACCAGCCAAACCAGAGGCACAAATTGGTGGCACGTCTGGACAGACAGCGGTCTGTGCAGCATGAAGTAATGAGTCGTGCAGCGAATTGAGTTTTCCCTCATTATGTTTATGTATTGTGTAATAACCAATTTGTTGCAATACTACTTTGTACTTGTTTTATCAGTTTCTATGCAGGTTTAAATGTGGATCTGGCAGTTCTGTGACTTAAGACAAGTCCTGTTTTCAAACCGTGTTGCCTGAAACTAACCACTGCATGTGTTCTATTCTGTAAAGTTCAGTCACTAACTAGACACATTAATTGGCAGCTTTGGAGCCACCTCTAGTTTGTTAATGTGGTTGCAACTGTTTTAGTTATAAATGTATTAGCCTACAAAGAAATCTAATTTAAAAATTTTTTTTTTATTGATGCTCTATATTTTTCTTGTATGTTGTACACTATTTATATATTTCATTAATTCAAACATTGTCTAACACTCTTAAATTCCTGTAATTTTAAATGTGATTTCTGATACATGCCAGCCAGATCCCTCCGTTCTGCTACCTCAGGACGCCTAGCACCTCCCCCTCTTCGCACCTGCACTTCCAGAACACGTCTCCTGTCTGTTCTGGCCCCACGATGGTGGAATGACCTCCCTGTGGAGGTCAGAACAGCTGAGACTGTGAAAAATTTCAAACGACGACTGAAGACCCACCTCTTCAGGCTGCACATCTCTCCATCCCTCCCTTCCCCCCTGTAAATGACTAAACTTAGGGTTGTAACTAGGCAGCTGTTTCATAGGTTACTTAGTTGATGCGCCTGTCTTAACGACTACTTGTATTATTTATTTATTTTTATTTTTCCATAGATTGCGTTGTTGCCGTTCTCGTTGTTAGTGTTAATCAGTTTAACCATCAGGGTCCAAGTTGAACTATGCGGTTGTTCCCTGTACTTGGACCGGTACTTCTCTCTAGGGGTTTCGTCATACTTGTTCCTGGTTATGGTTATACACTTTGTTGTACGTCGCTCTGGATAAGAGCGTCTGCCAAATGCCTGTAATGTAATGTAATGTAATGTAATGATACAGGCTGTGTCAACTGGCATCTTTATTCTGACGAATTCAAAAATGAATAGGCCTAACGCATCGAGAATGTGGCACCATAAAACAGCGCCAAAGGGTTCTGTGGGTATGGAAAGAATGGGATATTCTATGACTTTAATTCAAGAATGGACTATCCAGGCTTCTGCATATATTGAAGCCTGGTTACACATAGCCTACGTTGACAGGTGTGAGCAATAGAAGCCGGCTACAATACATAGCCTACTTTATTCTAAGCAAAAAATCATATTCGATTAATACTTAAGTTTCAAATGTCAATTTGATTATATCAGTATCATCAAACCAAAGAAAATCTATATTGAACCTATCAGTAAAGTCCACAAGAGAAGTCCATCAACATAAAGAAAGCGCAGACATGGCTCTACTTTGTAAGAAAAGCTCCAGTAATTTCATGTTTGCAATAAGCTGAACCTACCAAAATTGAGGTTATCAAAAAAGTCATATTCTTTACAACAACAATAACGACAATAATTTTGCCTAAATAAATTGAAAAATGAAATGGATTGTGTTACGCGAATGGTTCTGATGAACCAATTAAAATTATTTTCAATTAAAACGCGAATCGGAGGATTCAGTTACGATTAAACAAGAATACATTTTATTACAGAACGTGTCATACAACACCCGAATCACAAGTTATAAATCAAACAACCAACGCTTGAAGCGATTCGGAACGGATTTGTACCCCACCGGGACTTGTAGCCTACGTTTGCTCACATCAGTGAGCACTTAATTATTCACTTCGAGCACTTCCTTCAACGAACTAAAATAATTGGTAGCTGAATGTTGGTATAAACAGCTTCTGTTTGACATAACTACATTTAGCCTATCTGCGATTGCACAGGTACCGACACGTTGGCTATATGCACAGAAAAATGACGCCCATACTCCGATGTGCTGATACTTGCTTTCTTCCGGGACTTCACAAGCTTAAGTTAGGTGAAGACGTGCTTGCCTTTCTAGTTGCATGTCTATATTTGACCGCTCGTAGGCGCATAGGCTATCGATTATTCTCCCCAAATATAATTAATTTGGTTTTAGAGTAATATCTAGATAATGTGTGGTAAGGTTATAAAATCCCATTGATGTAGTCTCAAACCAGACCATATCAATGGGATGGGGCAGTGGCTTGAGCTTCGAAGTAGCTCCGCCTCTACATGAAGTCTGAACTAAAAGGGTGAGTTTGAACCACACAGCAGTGCTCCACGGCTCTAACAACCGGCAGTAGGCTGTTAGGCTATTCTGTTTACGTCCAAAGGGAAAGCAGGCTACAGGAGCTATAGTTGTTGTCTGGAGAACTACTCATTCACTGTTAAAACTACTTTTCAGATGGAAAACCACGCAATATCAGGTATCAAATTTTCATCATCAGTTTTTGATTTAAAAAAAAAAAACTAGGTGTAGGCCTTCACAATAATATGACAGCCTATAACGTCATAGCTGCTTCTCTCATGTTACTAACTAGTTTGCTATCGCAAATGCTCGACTAAGTGGACAGTAGGCACAGTCAGAAAGTTTACACCCGACTTTCTGTGGTTTCACTTTCAGATGATCAAATCTTACACAGAGGAGAAGTCATTTTGAACGGGTAAGTTTGCGTCTTTCAGTGCATTTTTTTTCAAACTGTATCGTTAGACAGCACCTCTTTCAAGCTCTAGGTGGCTAACGAATTTAGCTGGTCGTCGATGAACGAAGCCTATAGTGTAAGGCAATATTATTGGTTACAGTAAAAAGTGGCTTTTTTGCCGTTTCACTGTTACGTTAATCTTTCTGGTTTTCCCCTTTAAATGCAACAACCTGGTCTCGTGTTCATTAGGCTACATGACTGCATTTATCACCACTTTGCAGCGGTGTAATGTAACGAAGTAGAAATACTTATTTACTGTATAGAGGGTATGCATTGACGTCACTTTCTCACCGGAATACGCCCCCTCAGTCGGACTGAAGCAGAGACTAAAAAATATGGACAGAGCTACTGTGACGTCACCCACTGACTCTCCGTGGGTCTATAAAATACGTTTTGAAGCCAGAGACTGTAAAAAATATGGACAAAGCTACTGTGACGTCACCCATTGCCTCTCCGTGTGTCTGTAAAACACGTTTTGAAGCTCAATGGCGGGCGCGGCCATGTTCTCGATTTGGAGCCAAAACCATAGAGTTAAGCGGTCTTGTGAGTTTAAAATGTGATTGACAGTCCGGTGCGGAAAAGCCCATCAACCTGAACGAACGATTGCAGAACGAACTCGAGGCTAGCTGACTGTCTGTCGTTATGTTTTAAAATATATGATCAAATATTTACGGAGTTTAATTTCCATCCGTGACTGTACTGTGTCATGTAATCACGTTATATGTATGACATTAATAATACAATTATGTTCAGTTATCTTCAATTTATGTTTCTCGGCAAAACGAATATGCTTAGCTAGCATATCAGCTTGCCAGTGAGCTAGGTAAGCTATCCGTGGTTAGCTCACGCATTAGAAATATGAACTACAGGTAGGGAGGGCAAAACGAAGCTTTAGAATGTCGCCAGCAGTGTATGCGCGTGAGCTTGACAATACATTTCTCACAGAAAAGGTCGTTTGTTACCTTTTTTTAGTTCATTACAGTGGTGATAGAAGTTACTAGAATTAAGTGGTACTGTGCTGTTAGCCTTTATTGATCGCTGTACAAGGTAAATGTGAAGTACCTAGCACAATCTGACAGTACTAACCCATAAAAATATACTTTGAGTGGTACTTGGTCAATCGAACGGTAAATGTGAAAAACATTCGATTATAGTCAGCGGCACCGAAATTTTCTGTCACACCCTCGATAAACAGCAAAAGTCCCAGTAGAAGACTGAATTAAATCTTTAAAAGTTATATATTTTCTGAAAGCTTATCGATTCCGCTTGGCCGTAGTGAGTGAAACTAGGCGATCTGAGCATATAGTCGCTATGTAAATTACGTCAGAAGGATTCAGCCTTGTTGTTTGCTACCTAAACTTCACAGCACACTCAAATCCCTTAGCATGCTTGTAGCATGAAGTGTCTACTTTCAAAATCCATTTAAACCATTCACAAATGACTTGGGACTTTGAAGTTATAAGTCGGGATGTATCAAGTGTCCAGTGAAAATACTGACCTAGCTCTCAGTCAGAATTCTGAGAGAACCAACTGCCATAAATGACCGCGTAAAATCAACCAGTAAGAGTTATTATGATGTCACTCGTTCAGAACCCCATAAATGTAAACAGTCGAATGTTCAGTGAAATCTATCGGTTTTCGGTGCCGTCGGAGTCCCGATCTTATCATTGATGGAATTTTGGGAAAGTGCGAGCTAAAAGGCCACAAAACAGCCAATATATCACATTAATATTCCATATATGTACGATCGCTGTTCACAATACGTTAATTTAAGGCTAAACTGGTATTTTAATCACAATACTTATGCTAATTTCCGGAAATAAATTTTTCGATTGTCCTCCCTACTACAGGGGAAGAACATCGACTGCACTGATGTGTCAGTCAATCAGAGATGTGTAGACTACTGGTGATTTGACTAGGCTAATTTTCATATAGGCCTAACTGTCTGGTAGACCTGCTGTTAACCAAGCAAGTTATCGTCGTAGGTTTTCGCCACAATCAGTTAATGAGCCATTAACTGCTACTACTCCATCGCCGTTTGTGGTGTTTACTTGCTGGGTGACGCTAGCTGACCGATCGTTCGCAAGTCACTTTTTACCGAATAAAAATTAACACTGTCAGCGGTGATTAACAAATCTACCAAGTATTTTAATAACTGATCTACAGGCGTGTAAATATGACAACGCACTTTGAAGAGCAAGTTTTCCACCTGTTGCATAAAGACAAAAATAATGTACACATTGAATTTCTAATTATTATTATTTTCTTGCTAGCTTCTAGCTTTGTCACATTCGTGCAGCCTAGCCCAGGTAGACATTTACGGAATGTACACGACTGACAAGCCGTCAAACACGTTTGACAGAATATTTGCCGGTTAGGGTTAGCTAGCTAGTCAAATGGCTTGGTACCTACGCGAAGTTGCGAACTGTTTTAGCATAGACTACTGGACTACCACATATAGCAAATACGCGTTAGCTGATTACGCTTTCTGCCAACTAATTATTTGGTTAAGTGGGCTAAAGGAAATAGTAAAAATGATTCGGCTACCGCAAAACTTCAGAGGAGGATTATTTTATGGTCGTTTAGTGCAGCTGTAAATAGCACACGCCATAATGAAATCACTGGGATGCCTGCGTTTTCTGACTTCGCACAGGTGGACCGTGGTCGGAGCCGCAATGTCAAGGCTAAGAAGCGCCACCTCCCACCCCAGTGACCATAGACTGTAGCCTCTACAGTAATCAGGAAGTGACACAAACTGTACCTCATTGGTCCACAACAAATATTATAACAGTGCCCAAATGACACAATACATCATGAAATCGACCCATGGACAGTCATAAGACGACTAAAATACACATATTGTGACTATTTGTTCTCATGAGAAAAAATTATTGACTTTGTATTTTGACCTCATTTGCACCGTAGACTTACATGGAAACCGGATATGAAAACACCTATCTGGAGCCAACCGTAGTGGCGCTAGTGAGCAACCAGGAACAACGAGACCAGGAAATGAGCTTCAAAAACGAAGTCTGGTTTTGGCTGCTTGGACTGAAGCCGCGTTTCCACCGCAGGAACTTTACCCCGGAACTAGGAACCTTTTGAGGAACTCAGTGCGTTTCGACCGCAGGAACTAGGGTCTAAATTTAGTTCCGGGGGCTTTATTTTACCCCCAAAGAAGTTCCTGCTCGGGGGATAGTACTTTCCAAAAGTACAGGAACCTTTGGGGTGGAGCTTGCAGCGCTGAACATTTCTGATTGGTCGAGTACTCGTAGCATTTGTGTTGTATTTATTTTCCGCCATTACCCGCCATGTTTGAAAATATGCAGCGGCAAACCAATTTATTTTCATAACTTCAAATCAAACTTGTATGTTATGCGGCGCAGTAGCCTACTTTTGGTTATAGCCTGCCAACGTCTTGAGGCGCGTTTCCACCAAAATTACCCGGAACTTTCAGTCCCAGGAACTACTTTACCAGGAACTAAAAGGTTCCTTCAGCCAATGGTTGTCTGCGTTTCCACCGGGGTCTAAAGTACCGCGAAGATTAGGCAAATTAGCCCACTGACGTTGTCGTCGGTCCATCTGCCATATGATTTCTTCTGTAACCCCATACTACCACCGAAGTAGCCTACATTATTTTCTAATAACCGGGACAGCCCGGAGGGGTTTATTCCACTTATATACAACGGGTTACCAACAATGACTATATATGGTTACTTTTGTATTTATTGATTTTCATATATCCTCTCAAACACATTCATTAACAACAGAAAACATGCACACGTTGTAAACAATTTGCTGTTTTATTACTTTCTCGTCGTCAATTCCATATAGGCTAATCGCAAAATGACAAGAATAGAACGAAAACTCGGACTTGCGTGAAAATGTAAATTAGTAGTGGTACAGCCACCGTTTGCTTTCCTTCGAAGTTACTGCTAGCCGAGCAGCGAAGTGTGCCCTCCAGATGCGAACCATGCACCATAAATGAGTCCATAGTCTTCCTGGTCTTTTCGTGGAATTGAAAAATGGCAGTAAAATTACGGCAGTCTGAAAAAGCTAAAGGGAAGATTACTAGAATTAACCTGTTATTTTACCCGGATAAAGTGCGGAAGGTGATTTCCAGTTTGCTTGTACTGTATCACCAATGTTAATTATGCAGAACTACCGCATACCTCACATAACTGTATCAAACGTTTTGAGTCAATTACAACGGGCTAACAAAGAAAATCCGGAAGAAAATATTCAGCAACCGAATTAATCCGTTTGAATGTTTTGGTAGCCTACGTAATATGCTGTCCCAGCACGAATGCTTAGCATTTTATGAAACGAATACTAAAGCAAGAAAAGAACAGAAGAGCACACGTTATAATTCCAAGACGTTGACAGGCTATAACCAAAAGTAGGCTACTGAGCCGCATAACATACAAGTTTGATTTGAAGTTATTATGAAAATAAATTGGTTTGCCGCTGCATATTTTCAAACATGGCGGGTAATGGCGGAAAATAAATACAACACAAATGCTACGAGTACTCGACCAATCAGAAATGTTCAGCGCTGCAAGCTCCACCCAAAAGGTTCCTGTACTTTCGGAAAGTACTACCCCCCGAGCAGGAACGTTTTGGGGGGTAAAACAAAGCCCCCAGAACTAAATTTAGACCCTAGTTCCTGCGGTGGAAACGCACTGAGTTCCTCAAAAGGTTCCTAGTTCCGGGGTATAGTTCCTGCGGTGGAAACGCGGCTTTGGAATTATAACGTGTGCTCTTCTGCTCTTTTCTTGCTTTAGTATTCGTTTTATAAAATGCTAAGCATTCGTGCTGGGACAGCATATTACGTACTAAAACATTCAAACGGATTAATTCGGTTGCTGAATATTTTCTTCCGGATTTTCTTTGTTAGCCCGTTGTAATTGACTCAAAACGTTTGATACAGATGTGAGGTATGCGGTAGTTCTGCGTAAGTAACATTGGTGATACAGTACAAGCAAACTGGAAATCACCTTCCGCACTTTTTGTCCGGGTAAAATAACAGGTTAATTCTAGTAATCTTCCCTTTAGCTTTTTCAGACTGCCGTAATTTTACTGCCATTTTTCAATTCCACGAAAAGACCAGGAAGACTAGGGACTAATTTATGGTGCAAGGTTCGCATCTGGAGGGCACACTTCGCGGCTCGGCTAGCAGTAACTTCGAAAGAAAGCAAACGGTGGCTGTACCACTACTAATATACATTTTCACGCAAGTCCGAGTTTTCGTTCTATTATTGTCATTTTGCGATTAGCCTATATGGAATTGACGACGAGAAAGTAATAAAACAGCAAATTGTTTACAACGTGTGCATGTTTTCTGCTGTTGTTGCCAGTTATACATATAAAATGTGAATGCATTCTGTCGCTTCGGATGTCAAGACATGAAAGCGAATGTTCGCATAAAAACATAATGAATGTGTTTGAGAGGGTATATGAAAATCAATAAATACAAAAGTAACCATATATAGTCATTGTTGGTAACCCGTTGTATATAAGTGGAATAAACCCCTCCGGGCTGTCCCGGTTATTAGAAAATAATGTAGGCTACTTCGGTGGTAGTATGGGGTTACAGAAGAAATCATATGACAGATGGACCGACGACAACGTCGCTTTTTCATACGTCAGTGGGCTAATTTGCCTAATCTTCCCGGTACTTTAGACCCCGGTGGAAACGCAGACAACCATTGGCTGAAGGAACCTTTTAGTTCCTGGTAAAGTAGTTCCTGGGACTGAAAGTTCCGGGTAATTTTGGTGGAAACGCGGCTTAACTTGAAATAAAACTTGTATGTTATGCGGCGCAGTAGCCTACTTTTGGTTATAGCCTGCCAACAGCTTTGAATTATAATGTGTGCTCTTCTGTTCTTTTTTGCTTTAGTATTCGTTTTATAAAATGCTAAGCATTCGTGCTGGGACAGCATATTACGTACCAAAACATTCAAACGGTTTAATTTGGTTGCTGAATATTTTCTTCTGGATTTTCTTTGTTAGCCTGTTGTAATTGACTCAAAACGTTTGATACAGTTATGTGAGGTATGCGGTAGTTATGCGTAATTTACATTGGTGATACAGTAAAAGCAAACTGGAAATCACCTTCCGCACTTTTTGTCAGAGTAAAATAACAGGTTAATTCTAGTAATCGTCCCTTTTGCTTTTTCAGACTGCCGTAATTTTACTCTGCCATTCTTCAATTCCACAAAAAGACCAGGAAGACTATGGACTAATTTATGGTGCATGGTTCACATCTAGAGGGCATACTTCGCTGCTCGGCTAGCAGTAACTTTTTTGAAGGAAAGCAAACGGTGGCTGTACCACTGCTAATTTGAATTTTCACGCAAGTCCGAGTTTTCGTTCTATTCTTGTCATTTTGCGATTAGCCTATATTGAATTGACGATAAGAAAGTAATCAATTCAACAGCAAATTGTTTACAACGTGTGCATGTTTCTGCTGTTGTTGCCAGTTATTCGTGGAATGTGAATGCATTCTGTCGCCTCGAATGTCAAGACATTAAAGTGTTTGTTCGCATAAAAACATAATGAATGTGTTTGAGAGGATATATAAAACAGTTACAATCTGACTATTGGCCTGTTATATCCTATTTGTTGCATAACAACGGTCCAAGTTCAACTACCAACGACAGTTTTGCTTGACAACGGTAAAATATGCCCAAACGGCTGCGGAAGAATATTTCAATTTCAGGTGATTAAATCGATAAAAATCAATAAATACAAAAGTAACCATATATAGTCATTGTTGGTAACCCGTTGTGTATAAGTGGAATAAACCCCTCCGGGCTGTCCCGGTTATTAGAAAATAATGTAGGCTACTTCGGTGGTAGTATGGGGTTACAGAAGAAATCATAGGACAGATGGACCGACGACAACGTTGCTTTTTCATACGTCAGTGGGCTAATTTGCTTGACAGTGATCCTTACAACTTACCAAAGAACCAGTGGTCCATGGACATTCAACAAGAAATCGGAGCTATTTTTTACAAACTGCCGAAAGCTAAAGAAAAGAAGCAAATGGATCGCTGCAATTCGCAGAAACAGCTTGAATCCAGGCACCAAAACGTGGATTTGCGGTTGTTATTTTGTGTCAGGTATGTTGGATTTTTGGGTAAAATCATACCTTAATAATTTATATGCTTGGCTAACTAACACTATCTAACCATCCCCCCCTTGTTTGTAAAACACAAGGCTCATCATCATGGATGTTTAAAAAAAAAAAAAAAAAAATGCTGACAAAAACTTTACAGTTACACAGAATATAAATGAAAGATGCTAAATATTTAATTGATGAGTAGTCAATACAGTACATAAATTAAGGTATGATTTTACCCAAAAATCCAACATACCTGACACAAATTGACAACCGCAAATCCACGTGTCGGTGCCTGGATTCCAGTTGTTTCTGCGAATTGCAGCGATCCATTTGCTTCTCTTTTCTTTAGCTTTCAGCAGTCTGTAAAAAGATAGTTCCGATTTCTTGTTGAATCTATTTGTACAGTCAATCGCACAACAGCTCTTTCCCAGTTTAGATGTGTTTTTGTGTTTTCGCGGCAGTCAAGCTGAACGCTAACGCTGCCACTCAGTAGTCTTTCTGCCACTCAGTGGGTGTAACCGCAGTGACTTCCACTTACTGTGACGTCATGTGCATACCCTCTATCCGCTTGTTAAGTCTGACGTCACCTGTGATGTTTTACCATTTCCGGGTCCAAAGGCTCCTTCAGATCCGGAACGTGTGAACCTTTTCACCATCACTTCCTTCTTTAGTGAGGCACCACTGAGGGTCAAAAAGGGTCTAAATTCTTTCAACTCCAATATAATCAATGCGCTACAAAATCCAGCATTCTAAAGCAGCTAAAACAGCAACATTATTCTTTCGATTTTGAATTGTCACATCCCCTCCCCTTTTCAATGTCCAATTTCGCAATAGATGGCAGTGTTGAATCACGGTTCTAGTTAGCCTAGTTCATTTAGGGATGCCAACCATCCCACAAAATACGGAATCGTCCCTTATTTGCACAGTAGAATAGGCGTTCCGTATTTAACTCATGGTTACGGGACACATTTTCATCCGTATGTTTGAACGATTCCGTTTGTAGTAACCGCTGTTTTGAATAGCCTACAATTCAATAGTTAGGCTAGCCGGCATAACAAGCATGCTGTGAGATCATTCTGACCTAAAACCCAGAATTTTTATATTGGCTAGGTGACAAGTGATGGCGAACCTATCATAAAGCTAACTGGCATTCAAACCTGGTTTCAGAGTGTCTTGGAAAAACGCAATGTCTACACTGCTAGACTGCAACATTTTAAAAAAGCAAGACAAAGCTAGGGAGATTAATTTGATTGAGTTATGGTTTCATGTAGCTTTCTTAAATAATGTAATGACAAAAATGACTAAAATAGGTGCTAACTGTATGGTATAAAACAAGAAGGAACTATTTGTTCTTGACATAATCGTTTGTTTCATAGAATTAACGACCAGAGGTTTTTGCTTAACAACGGTGCAAATAGTAGAACTACCATTATTTTCCGATAACGGGACAGCCCGTCGTGGTTTATTCCTTACATATAATACAGTGGTAAGAATATATGGTAGCAGGTGTACAGTAATGATAAACTGTAATGTAGACAGGTTGTGCACTAATGTAGATGCATAATGAGAACTGATAAGGACTGGTAAGAACAGGATGTAAACAGCTACCTAACGTTAGCACCCACTGGCGCCACATTGAAAAGACTAGAGCCTAAGCCAACGCAGCAGAGGCTTGGACCCGGAAACAGTATTATCAGAAGGGCGATATGTCATGGCTTAACAAGCGGATAGGCTAGGGTTGGGTCGGTTTCCGGTTTTGCCGGTCTGGTCCCGGTTTGATTTTATGCGAACTGACTGAACCGGCATTTGTCATTGAGACGTTCTGGCAAATTAAAAAGTAGCCTACATCAGCAACCTGTGCCGATGGCGCTAAATCCAACTTGTATTGCATTAGTAGGCTAATAAGCAATATAGCAACATGATTAACATAATATTATGTTTGTTTATAAACGGAGCCACTAGGGTCTGAGTGCAAAAAAGAAAAAAGGCACAATTTTGTGCCTGGTCGCGATTGCCGTCGTAGACTTCAGAAGGAAATGTCACTGACAAAAAGTTTAAAGGTTCACTCTATTTGCAGTGGTTTGGGCTGGAAACGAGCTGTAAGAGCAGAATAAGCCCCCGAAGTGAAGCACAACACTGCCTACTGATTGTAGATGAGATCACTGTGAGGTTGCTTTCCGTAGAGGATTTCAGCTGCATGCTCATATTCCTGAAAATGCTGCAGTGGTGGCTAGCTAGCTATAAGTGCATACCACTGGATAGTGCTGTGTGCGATGGCGATCGTGACCAATACATTTATTTTGCCTTTTTGTATAGCCATTTCCGTGGATAAAATCACATTTGTTTTTATTATTTTCTGTTAAAAACATTTAATTCATATCTAGGGAGATATGGCCTACTTGCAAGTTAGATGACATGTGTAGCCATTTACTAATATGATCGCATTTCAGGCTGGAAAATAACCCTTTAACCAGAGAAATTGCTGAGTTGTCTTAGAATCTTTATGCAACAGAATGTATCAAGGCTGGCAGCGTCGGCATAGCAACAGACGCTGTAACGAAACGTTAACTATGTCACAACGGGTATAAAAGCTGTTTTAGAATGTCATTGCATCACCCGGATCATTTTTGAGGCCAGGATCAAAATTGGCCTAACAGTTCCACTCGGGAGCGGCTGAGTCACGTGCGGTATTACTGGTCCGGTCCGGTATTTGGCTTAATATCAAACCGGTTTGAAAATGTTTGCATAGCCCAACCCTGCTGTAGGCTACTTAAGAATCAGTCTGCATTTCTGTTTATTTTCACATTAGCCGCTTTTCCACTGTAGGGCCGACTCGTTACCAGGGCCGCTCCATGCCGTTCCGCGCTGCTCAGGACTCGTGGGAACGGTTACCGTTTCTGTTTCCACTGTTGGGCTGCAAAACTAGTGAGGACAGCAAAGTGATGCGGTGGATCAGCGAAGGCGTCCCGTTGTGAATGTAATAAATATGCGCCAGTTGTTGTCGTCGCTCCCCATACTGTTTTGTTTTTGTTATGTTATGTTTTGTTGGCTGACGAAACGAACAAGGATTCTGTGTATTTTGGTCTGTTTTTGGTTCTTCTTTTTAGTGTATCCTCCACTGACCATCACTGTTCTGTTGCATACATCACAAAAAATATTACACTACCAACTAACACTTACATTGCAGTGTGAAGTATCCACATTATATAATACCACTAACCTATTTAAAGACACTCAATCCTAAAATAACGTGTATAACCGAAATATTTTGAGCAGTAATACTTGCATAGAAATGATGAAATTTTATCTGTGTTCAGTAGATGGAGTTAAATCCGCTTCTGTTTTGCTCCAGAAAACGATGTCTGATAGGTCTATCAGCAAATATATGGCTTAGCTATGCCCAGAAATCCTCAATAATAATCGTATTTTCCAAGAAATTACGAAAAATCGTTAACAACGTTTTGTTAGGTGCAGCGTCTTTTAGGCTACTGCTACCACAGAGTGAATGCGATAAGAACATTTTCGGTTACGCTGTCCGGTAAAACGCTATTCCAAAAGCAAAATTAGACATGTTATATATCGTTGGAAAGCTTATACTGTCACCTACTGAATAAATGAACTGTCAATCAAGCCAGACCGTATTAAAAAGGGCGACAACGCCGTAAACGATACGTGTGGTATTATGCACAGCTATTTTGAACGTACCCAGGCATCACAGATGTGCGAAATATATTCATAAACGGATTGTCCAGGACAATATATTACTACTCAGTCTCATAAGGGACATCTCTACGCGTAAAACCAATGGTAAGGTTATGTATTTATTCAATATTTAGTCCCAGATATTGACTGTAGAATGACAAGGTATTTTTTAAAACTTTGTCCCGTTTATTTCGTTATTCAGTGAGCAGCGTTTTCACTGCTGCATTGGCATATCTTAGGGCTGTTGACGGGTTTATCTTGCTGCTATGATGGAATACAATTTTTGATTGGCATTTTTATTTATATTAGCTTCTCCACTGAGGTAGCTTACGGAAGAGGACGTGAAGAGACCGCATGCGGAGTCACAAAACTGACGTGATACGTCATTAAGCCTGCCCACCCGGACGGTTCTGCTGCACTGAGCATGGTTGTCTAACCGTGCCGAAAATATCGTGCTGGGCACGGTTTGTAATCGTTCCGCGCCAAACCGTTTCCAGGTGGAAACAAAAAATCACAAAAAATATTACACTATACCGTTCCACTCCGTGCTCAGAATAGTTTGGCCCTGTGGTGGAAAAGGGGCTATTCACTTCACTAGCTACATTTTGAAAATAAATTTGATAGGCCTACCTTTACCTCCGATTTTCCAGTCTACCTTAATTACTTGCGACAAAACTATAAAACTATTTTTTTTAAAAGTATAATCTACAAATAGCCTTGTGACTAAACAAATGAACCATCTAAAGTAGGCAGTATACTTTGTACGAAGTGGAACTTTTTGAGCAAAATGAAGCAATCAGAACAACTGACGAACAAAAAGACGCGGTGTTGTGTGTTTGTACGGTGCAGTGTGCGACGGCCTCCAGGGAGAACTTTTCGAAAAGTTCTTTCTTGTTCTCCGACCTCCCCCTCTCAGCTATTGGTCCAAATATCACAGCTGGTTACGTCACGGTTGAGAGTTCAGAGGGCTGAATTCACATGCTAATGTACGGAGAGTCAACGACAATCTCTCTTCTGTAGAGATGGGAATTCTGTGAGTTCCCGCATGTTTGATGAATGGTGCTACTCGTTTCAGCAAGTCATCAAAACGCCTAGCACACATTCGGAAATAAGAGAAAGTGGACCCCCTCGTCTAAACTCGCATTTGCCAAATGTACAGACAAAACTCTCCATTCTTCGCCCTACTCTGATTTAGAGGGCAAACGTACCATCTTCTTCACCTTTTTTTCTTCTTTTTCATAGCTAGATAAACTAAAGCCACTTTAAACACTTTAAACTTTTTGTTTTGTGTTGTGATCTCGCGTAGCCCTTCTCTTTATACATCCATGGCGTAGCCGCGAGACAGAGGTCTAGTTGAGATTCCAGCCCCGGTTAATAGCTGCCTCGTAATTATTCGTAATTATTCACGCCCCAGCGGCGTGGAGTGACTTTAAACGGTGCGGTGTTCTCACGGAGTATACCGACAACAGTGTTCGTGGACATGTTCGCCGGTGGTTCTCAATCATGAAGTTCTTTCTTCTTACTGAGTATACTGCCAGCTTAACGCTAACGGACGACCAGAGAATAGATCGTAGTCGGACAACCGCCACCAGAATATCAACCATAGCACTGCAGTCATTCTGCCTGGGCGCAGTCATGTTTTAATCTGAATAAAAACACGTTTTAATTAATTTATTAATGAATTATCTCATTGATTGACATTGAAAAACAAAAAATATCAAAATAAAATAAGATAAGATTGTAAGATTCTAATTTATTGATGCCTGTGTTTTATTTTTCAGTGGAACTTTTTTCAGTGCCAATACAACTTTTTCCAATACAAGTGTTTCAATGCCAATGTTTCCTTTTTCAGTTCAGGTTTTGTTTTCAGTGCTAAATTTTATTTTCAATGCCAGAATTTAACTGTCACTGTTCTAGCCCAATACAAATTGTAGTGATTGCAGTGTGCTCTCAAACTTGTCAGTATAGGCATGTGCTAGTCTTGATTCCAGCACGATTTAAATGGCACCTAGATATGGGGTGCTGTTTGTAAAAAATAGCATACTCTGAAACCCTGCTGACTAGGGCCAGAGATGGTGTCTGTGTGGTAACTGCTCGCTTTTGCCGACAGAGATGGAAAAGTTGTGTATCTAGCAACAGCTGTTCAGAGTCACTTGGCCATATAGGTCAAACTGTTGTTTTTGTTGAAACTGAAATGTGTCATCATCCTCATTAATTTAATTGACAATGTTATTGTATATATACAGCATGGATCAATAATAACATTATGATATGAGCTTAAACCGGTGATAATACTTCCTTTAAATGCATAATCCCTAAATGCCAATACACCAAGATGTTTATTGAATCCACCCTATTCACAGATATCCCGTGCATCACATCACACACAAATTCTGTGGAATTGTGAAACCATTTTACGTCATATACCGAAAGTGCACTCCACGTCTAAAATAATGGCGACATCCATAGGTCAAAATCTCTATTAAGGGTTGGGGTTTTAAAAAAAAAAAAAAAAAACTGAAATCTTGTGTGGTTTTTACAAAATATTTCCATAGTCGAGAGCATTTACAACATAATAAGCCATACAAGTCTTAAAAGGTGGGGTTCCCCTTTAAGGTTGACAGTTACCAGTACTGCCAAAAGTCATGGAAAGCTCTAAAACGGGAAATCATGGAAATGGCAAATAATAATAATAATTATAAATAAATAAAACTTGGAAAGCCACAGAACTGCCATCAAAATGGCAAAAATCACGCTGTGACATTTGTGACTTCTGTGACAAACACCCAGCCACAATCATGGTCTTCAGTCCTTTTCAGATAAGATTGGACAGCCCTGGTTTACGTGCTGTCAGATGGAGCATGGCAGGGGATTTAAAACTCAATCATGGGGAACCACTGTCTTCATTAATCCCTTTGTCTACTAAGGTGTGATTTTTCTTCTTAAGGTCTTTTGCGACTCCTACCATACGTTTATTTACATTTGTCTCTGTTTTGAGTGTTTCGTTCTTTCTGTTTGTTGTCTGATTGGCCGTTTCCAACTCCGATTACTTTGATTAGTTTGAAAAAGCCAGCATTTGCCACTTACCAGTGGAGACTAGCTCTTCGAACTTGTATTTGGTGTGGTGTGTACCACGATTGCTTCTTTTGCCTTTGTGTATTCGACCCTATTTTTGTTTTGATTCCGAATCCAGTCCAGCCCTTCTGGTTGCTTCCTGATTAAATCCCGTGTTTGACCATTGACTTGCTTCCTTCCTTCCTATTTTTGTTTTGATTCCAATTCTCACCTAGCCTATCTGCTTTGTCTGTGGATTGGATTTTGTGTTTGACCATTTGCTTGTTTTGCTCTCTGCTCGCCGTATTATACTCTGGGTAGTTAGTGTGTTCCCAGTTGGATTGCAGATCTTACCATCAGGACACTACTTTGTTATTTTCCTTTGTTATTTTTCCTTTATTATTTTTGAAGGTACCCTGGGTGGAGTTTTAACTCTTCATTGGGGGTACGCTATTTAGAATTTTTGTTTGACTAACTGTCCGAAACGTTCAAAGCCACCCCATGCCCATACCTTTCAAAGATTTGCCAGTTTTCAGATAGATATGGATAGGGACTGGAGTTACTGGTCGGTTTGCAGTACGTTTCCCTTACCGATTTCCCTTATCATTCATCCTGTTACGGTCTGACCCTAGACCATGTCGTAATAGGTCATATGTCCGAAATGCCTATTTATGCCATGAAGAATACATATTCCATATTCACATCCTGTAACTTTTAATTGGTCTGATCAACTAGTTTTATTATAAATAAATTTCCTTTAGAATTAGGTTATGCAGGGATTTAAACTTGTGTTTCAATGGTTATGCTACAGGGGTCCCCATAAGCACTCCAACAGCACAGTCAAATGACTAATTGTTCAATTGAGTTTACAATTGAGACAATTATAACAATTAGTTGCTTGAATATCGAGAGAAATGAATATGATTGGAAGTTTAAACGCTTATTTTTCTCCTTTTCATGTCTCCTTTCTCAGTATGGAAGGCCAAACGGGTCAAAAACATGTGAAATTGTCATGCGGAGTCATCAATAACAGGAAATGAGGCAGGGTGGTAAAAATTAAGCGTTTGGAACGCAAGTGAGGACCACTGGTCTTTAAGCCAGTGGTCCTCACTTCTGGTCTTGGAGAGGTGCAGGGTCTGCTGAATTTCATTGTTACTCAGAACTTCAGTATCACAGTAATTGATCAAATAAAGCAGTTGATTACACAGTTAACTCAGGTGACTTGGTTTCTTGGTCTGAATCTCAAGGAAAAAACAAAAACCAGCTGACTCTGGCTTTCCAGGATCAGGAATTAATATAGGCCTATTTGCAGTAAAAAGAAAAGTGTATCCATATAAAACAGGGGTGTTCAATCTTATCTGAAAATCTGGCTGTAGGTTTTTGTTTTAGCCCAGCACTGACACCTAATTCTGCTTAAAGTCTTGATTGAACATGATGAATCATGAATTTATTTCCTTTAACCTTTTTGTGTAGGTTCAATTTTTAATGTGGACATTTCCCACTGCTTCTGAGAACCTATCATGCCCCTGTAAAACATTTAAAATACTGCAGCGTGTTCATGGTAGTTATCCTTGTGTGTGTGTGTGTGTGTGTGTGTGTGTGTGTGTGGTGACCTCAAAACTAGAAACTTTTAAACAGATTAAGAGCACCTACTGTAGAGTGAGAGAACTGCACCGTGTTTAGTACAGATGGGCAGGATGCGACTTAATCCCCAGAGAAGACTACCCAGGGTCTGTTGTGTAAAAATGCTTTGACATTGCGTCCATGTGGGTACATCTATCTTGTTTCTCCAATCAACACACCCCCTTCTGAAACCCCTGGAGCAAATGTGGATCTTGTGCAAATAAAATGTATTTTGCTTGTGGAAAAAGAGATAACCGCACCGCAAAAGGAATGATGGTAAAATATTACATGGAGAGACAGAACAGGAGCAAGCAATGTCAATTAATCAAATTTTACTTGACATACCGCTTGTAATAACGGTAATTCAATTGAGCAATCCACAGATAAAATTCAGTTCAGTGAATACACTGAATTGAATGAGAAACGTCCAAATGAAAGACCTACAGGCTACATGCAACACGATATATGAATGATTTGCACTTCAGGGGGAAAAAAAATCCCTCATGTTTGTGTGGGAAAGTGTCAAATCACATCATAAACACAGCACAGGACAGCCCGTCCAGCAATTACAGCAGGATTACACGCATTAACCTCAGTATTAGAACAAAACTATAAATGGTGCAAAATAATTTAATACTAAAGTTTCAAACCAGCAAACATGTGGAAATGACTAAGGACAAATTTTGAAGTACAGCCACCAGTAGGGTCAAAATTTCACCTCTTTAAAATCCTGTTTAAACCAGCACACCCTATTAGCATACAACAGCTACAAACCCAAAGCAAAGTTTAACTCGGCGTCTGTTGGTGTTTGGTGCGGTCTTTGTTAAATTTAGCAAAACCTTACTTCATGAAAGCAATAAAGAAAGACAGTACATTTACCTTTATCATTGCCAGACAATGTTGTCTTTGCTCCATTTGATGTTTAGTAGACAGACATTTACAGATAATTTCCGGTGGAAAGATCAAGATTGGTGCTGCCGATGACACCCCTTTGATCTGTGGCTATTGTATATCCTTACAGTGATTGAACTTTAGTTGTGGCCATTTGTCTATAACAATGGGAAGCAGTTACAGAGTGTGAGTGTGGGAATGTGTATTCAGATGAAGTTAAGACACAGGAGAACTTAATTGTTCAAACCTATTAGTACTGTGTTACAGAAAAGCATGAAAAATCCAACAGGTGACACACTGCTTTCTGGTAATTATGCATTTTCACAGAAGATTAGCTGGTCCTTTATAATTAACATGGGAGAACTTAACAGCTGTCAAAGTAGAAGCAGAGTTGCTGAAGCATATACAATTTGCAGTGTTCTAAAATTACTTGTTTGGTTTTATCATGAGATTATACCACAAACCAAACATGTAAAACATTTCTGCCACTATAATACAAGTAATTGCAATGAAAACTGAAATAATGGGTTAGGGTCTTACCTGAAATAATGCTGTGATCCTGGTGATTCAGGAGTTTTTCGTTCCTGCAGTAAAATCGACTGAATTTTTTTTTGTCAGACTAGTAGGGCGGGGGGGCATAAACAATGTGGAAAAACTGCCCTCACTGTTATGAGCCGTGCTCGGCCTGGACCCAAATGCAGGACTCAGAGACAGCAGTTTGATGGAATTCAGGAAAGGGGTTTATTGAGTACACGGCAGAGGGCGGTAGGGACCAGGGCAGACTTGGGACAGGGACCGTGAGGGTTTGTGAGGTGGTGGTCCGGGATCTGGCTGGGCGTGGCGCTGGACGGGATTCCTCCGGTTTCGGCGGCGGAGCTGGACTGGGGACTGGGAGGCCGGCGAAGGACGGGCTGGACCGGGAGGTTGGAGCTGGGGAGGTAAACTGGGTAGAACAAGGGAACACGAAACGAGACGCGACAAAGAACAACACGTAGGTTCGACAGACAGGGGAACACTGAAACCAAGTGCATGAACAAAACTCAGTGGCCAAGAGAACAGTGCAATGTAAGGGAAACGAAGAAGGTGCAGAGAATCGGGGTACGGAAAATAGAACTAGGCTTGGGTTATGCGCGGATTGCGTGGTGCGAAGCTAGGCGACAAATCAACGATCTGGCAAGGGGCGAAACAAAAAGCGTGACTTTATAATCTGGTACTGATTAGAACTAATAAGGGAGGGTGTGAGGAATGCGACCTGAACGAGTGAGAAAATGGCTGAAGGCTGGAAGTCATTAGGGAGTGCATGGGGAATAAGGTCACGCCCACCCTGTGGGGAAAAGCAAAGACATGATGAGGAACACAAAAGCACAAGGAACATAAATAACAGGAACACGAGGAAATCCACATGACAACCGAAACACGGGGGCATAACACTCACCTCCTAATAAAATTAAATTTACATACTTACCCTAAAAATGTGCACACCAGAAAGACACTGTTGCTCCTGGCTTTATCCTCAGATGAGGTCCTTTCATCAGTAGTTGTTCTGGTGCTATCACACACTCAGTGGGTTTACATGATGTTTGAATAAGTCGATTTATTGTGCTTAGTCTGGCTAAAACGGAACTTTTAAAAATCGTGTAAACATTGTAGTCCGACTGAAATCGTACAAAGTCGATTTTTTCAGAGTCGGACTAACATACCTAGATAATGCGGTTGGGGGTCGCATACGGCATACGCTTCAATAGGCCAAAAATTGGCCTAGGTACTCTGCGCATGTTCCGTAAATTACATGGCAACTATACGCTCACGGCGGCCAAGCGGAATTGATAAGGTTTCAGAAAATATATAACTTTTAAAGATTTAATTCTATCTTCTACTGGGACTTTTGCCATTTATTAAGGGTGTGACAGAAAATTTTGGTGCTGCTGACTATAATTGAATGGTTTTTACATTTAACGGTCGATTGAGCAAGTACCATTCAAAGTACATTTTTGGTTGGACAGCACCAGGGGGCCAGCCCTACAAATGCAAATGTCTGTGACTGACTGAGTGACTGAGTGATGAAGCTACACCATTGGTCGGCCAGATCACGTGTGTTAGGTCCAGCCATATACTAGGTTTTAACCTGGTCTTGTTATGGGTTAGTGCTGTCCGATTGTGCTAGCTACTTCACATTAAGCTTGTACAGCGATCAATAAAGGCTAACAGCACAGTACCACTTAATTATTGTCACTTCTATCACCACTGTAATGAACTAAAAAAGGCGACAAACAACCTTTTCTGTGAGAAATGCATTGTCGAGCTCACATGCACACACTGCCGGCGACATTCTAAAGCTCCGTTTTGCCCTCCCTAGTATCATGGTGAAAAAAAACACATTTCTGGATGGACGAGGAGACCAACTTCATGCTATCGCAACTAAAGTTATCTTTTTATCTATTTAAAGTTAACTTAAATATCATAAAATGCATGGAAGAAAAACGCGGAATGGCGAACTGTTAAAAAAAGTTTGCGACAAAATTGGAGGAAGCAGGATTTATAAGAAGCCTGTGTCAGACACACCTCGTCAATAAATCGATTCTTTCCGAGTCACGTATAATGGGACAACGACAATAATCCAATTAAATCTCATCTTTGGCCAAATCGAGCTATTAATATAGATCGATTTTAACTGTGCATGTAAACGCACTGACTTTCTGAAGGATGCACAGACTGGGTTGATCAGGCCCAGAATGAACTGTATGGCTGATCCAATGCCCTGCCACTGTTTCTGACTGGCTTTCTGAAGAATTTGAATCCATTCTCAACCCATGTTGAATCTGAAATCATCCATTCAACAATACTTGTTGGCATGTTTTGGTTTTATTCTTGCCCACCACCACCCCCCCTCTT
Source organism: Anguilla anguilla (assembly GCF_013347855.1). Classification (NCBI taxonomy): domain Eukaryota; kingdom Metazoa; phylum Chordata; class Actinopteri; order Anguilliformes; family Anguillidae; genus Anguilla; species Anguilla anguilla. Next base: position 41,276,718 of record NC_049202.1, read on the forward strand.
TGGGGGACATCTTTCCTATTGCAAGTCTGGCCTGAGCCAAGTAGTTAATCCAATGTTACGCACTCTTCAGCTAAAGACAGTGTGATGCTCTCTTCCACCTGTTCAGCCGTGTTGCGCATGATCTTGTACTTTGTTTTCTTGCCCACCACCACTCCCCCTCATCGGGGGACAACTTTCTTATTATTGCTGTGGTCTGAGCCAAGTAGCTAATCCAGGGTTCCACACTCTTCAGTATGATCCTCTTGCTTCCTCCTGTTTGGCGGTTTTGCACATCGTCTTGTATGTTGCCCTCTTTACTCCAGTTTTTTTCCTGTATTGACTGTTTTTGGAAATTTCTTAACCCACTTTCATTGTTAAGCCCTGAGCTGCCCAGCTGTTCTCCATACACCCATCCTTAAGTGATTGGCAGTTCTTCAGCAGTTCTTCAGTTGGTTTCATTGGCTTGCTCAAACCTCTCTTCCCATGGCACAATCAGCTTCAACATAATGATGTTCCTTTGTACTCCTTCACTTCTACTAATCCTACCAATCCTACCCTGAGGGCTGTGATGTTCCAGTGGAAAAAGGCGAGTCTCCTCTTCATCCACTACCAATCACAGTAAGCCACAGTGTGAACATTGATCACTGCTGACCTGGAGTGTTTGTCCATGCAGTCCCAGTCCTCAATGTCATCTCTGAAGGGAAGCTTCTCCTGAAGCTTTGGGAAGCTCCGATCAATCGTTGAGGTAGGAATGTCAGCACCTCACCTCAATTTGTACACTGGAAGGGCTTAGAGGAGTTTGAGGAGGAACGTGCGCTGACAGCACCAGGCCTTAGGTTACACAGGCACACCGCCTTTCTCCACCCTTTGCACTCAGTCAGGTGCATGGTCTGTTGTCCTCTTCACACTCAGTGTCACAGTGAGCAGCCATACCACTTCCCCAGGCATCTGACTGGCTTCTCTGTGAGAACTGGAATCTATTCTCCACCCACTTTGAGCCAAATGTCGTCATGCTCCTTGCCGTTGCCTTTCATCAGTACCAGCATCCTCAAACTGCTGGGCTTGAAGGTCACTCTTGCTCAGGTAATGGATCTGTCCAGGTCTTCAAGCACCCATCTCCGCTCTGTCACTGACTGTGTAGTGATGGTTATGCTATCCGTGAAGGTTCACGTTGGTGGTTGCAGCACTTTGGATTTTGTTTTTGGTCCTCTGCTTGGTCTTTCTGCAGAGCCCACAAGGATGCAGAAGGCAGCAGTGATGGGCACCATGCACCTTGTAATCGTGTCCACCCCGATCCTCTGGTAAAGCAGTCACACACTGTAACCCTCATTCTGAACCTTTATTTAAAAATGGTTTTTTTATTATTATTTTTTATTTATTTATTGTTTTTAATTAAAAAAAAAAATGTTTCTATTTATTTATTTATTTATTTATTTATTTATTTATTTATTTATTATCATTTAAAAATATATTCATTTTATTAGAGCTAGGGTTAGAGTTTAATTAATTAATTAATTAATTAATTATTATTATTATGATTATTATTACTATTATTATTATTATTGTTATTATTATTATTATTATTATTAATAATCATTATTATTATTATTTAACTAAAGAACTACTTAAATAAGTTCAGGATTACAAGGGTTACAAGTGTGTGACTGTACTACAAAACAACAGAGGCTGGGGGTGGCACAGTTACAGGGTGCACGGTGTCCATCATAGCTGCTGTTTACATCCTTGCAAACTCTGCAGAAAGACCAAGCAGAGGAACCAAGACAAAATCCAAGGTGCCGCAACCACCAACATGAACCTTCAAGAAGGGATCAGCACTGACATCTGAGGAACTAACCTTTACTGCAAGCTCATCTCAGTCTTCTGTATCCAATTAAGCTTCTCATCCATGGGTCACTGGTACATCAATAGCTTCCATTCATGGTCATCAAACCTGTTTTCTGTGACATGCTCAACAGTGACTGGGAGGGCTCCTGTACAATCCTGCGGCGCCTCTTCATTCCGCACTGTGACCACCTCACCCCCTTCAACGTGTCTTCTTCCAGCACCTGTTCTTACTAACCTGGGAGACAACCTGTGTCTACTTCCACTGGCTAACACTCTTTTATTGCCCACCACCACCCCCCTCTTTGGAGGACAGCTTTGTTATCAATGGCCTGGCCTGATCCAGATAACTGATCCACTCCTCTGCACTCTTTAGTCAAATATGGTTTGATGCTCTTGCTTCCTCCTGTTTAGATGTTTTTCACATTGTCTTGTATGTTGCCGTCTCAGTTTCCTCTGCATCCATTGTCCTTAGAAGCCTCTTATCCCATGTCCACTGGTAAGCACCTAGATGACTAGCTTTCCTCCATGCACTCATCCTTAAGTGATTGATACTTCAGTGGGTTAATTTCATTGGCTTCCTCCAGCCTCTCTTCCTTTGGCACCATTACCTCCAGCACAATTGTATTGCTTGTGCTCCTTCACCACCTCCACAGTCCTCATCAAATAATTTTGCAAAGGATCTTCCAGGGGAATAAGGCCTAGTGTTAAGTCTTCTTTTCATCAGCTGAAAATCAGAAAATCACTGTGAGCCACAATGTGAACCTTGATCGATGCTCACCTCACTTAGTTCTTGCAGTCGCAGTTCTCAATCTCTTCTCTGAAAGTCATCTGCCATTTTGTTCCCCTGCTGTAAATGCCAATTCTAGTGAAGCTTTTAGAATCTTTGGAGGTTAGCTGCTAATATTTCTGTCCACTGGTTCCACTGCTGATACTTTGCGTTTGTATGCCGGAATGGGTTTAGAGGTGTTTGGTGAGGAGTGAATGCTGACAACACTAGACCTTGGGTTACACAGAGACACCACCCTTCTCCGCCCTTTGCACCCAGCCATGTGTGCGGTGCCTCTTCACACTCACCATGTTACTGGGTGAGCAGCCAGCCCACTTCCCCAGGCTTCTGACTGGCTTCTCTGTTTGTGCTGGAACCCGCTGTCCATCCACTTCAAACCAAGTGATTGTCATCCGCCTTGTCCTTGCGTCTCTTCAGTACCAGCCTCCTTGAATCTGAGTCTGAAGGTCATTCTGGCTTAGGCAGTGGATCTGTCCAGATCTTCAAACACCGATCTCTCCTCTTTCACTGACTATGTAGTGATGGTCATGTTGTCTGTGAAAGTTCATGTCAGTGGTTGCCACACGTTGAATCTTGTCTTGGGCCCTCTGCTTGGTCTTTCAGTGGAGTCCACAAGGATGTAAACGACAACTATGATGGACACTGTGCACCCCATAAAGATTCTACTCCCAGCCTCTAGTTGTACGGTCATACACTATAACCCTCATCCTGAACTATTCTAAATTACTATTTATTTGTTTATTTTTATTTCTATTTATTTTGAGTTATTAATGATTATTTTTTAAATACAGTTTCTAAAATACATTTATTATAGTTTGGGTTTTATCGAGGTTATATTATTTCTACTAATAATTTTTATTATATTCTTATTTTTTATTTTTATTAGTTTTTTAAATTTTTAAAAATGATTTCAGGGTGAGGGTAACAGTATGTGACTATACTACAAAACAGCAGAGGCTGGGCGGTAACAGGGTGCACAGTGTTCATCATAGCTGCTGCTTACATCCTTGTGGACTCTGCTGAAAGACCAAGCAGACGGCCCAAGACAAAATCCAAGATGTGGCAACCACTGACATGAACGTTCACGGAGAGCATGACCATCACTACATAGTCAGTGAAAGAGAAGAGATGAGTGTCTGAAGACCTGGACAGATCCACTGCCTAAGCAAGAGTGAGCTTCAGACCCAGCGATTCAAGGTGGCTGGTACTGAAGAGAGGAAAGGACAAGGCAGATGACAAGCACTTGGTTCGAAGTGGATGGACAGTAGATTCCAGCACAAACAGAGAAGCCAGTCAGAAGCCTGAGGATGTGGTCCAACTGCTCATCCTGTGACACAATGACTGTGAAAAGGACAAGACAATCACTCAGATGACTAGATGCAGAAACTGGAGAAAGTTGGTGTACCTGAGCCCCAAGGCCTGGTGCTGTCAGCACATAGCCTTCTCCAAGCTCCTTTAGTCCCGTGCGATGTACCAAGTCCTTCCAGTCTCAATGCGAGACCCAGGGCCGGGAGGAGGCGGAGGCTATGGTCTGGAAGAGGTTAGCAGCAGCCATGATATGTCCATCCAAGAGTCACTGAGATTCCCTAACAGTGCTGGTGTGGAAGAAAAATACCTCCCTCCAATTCTGTGTGGACAACAGGCAGTTAAACACAGTGACTTACAACGCGTTGTAGCCTCTTCCCAGAATTGACTACATCCTGGACAGCATAGCAGGTGCTAACTGGCTCAGTCCACTCAACCCCCACAGCGGTTATTAGCAGGTCCCTCTTCTGGCACCGACTCATCCCAAGACAGCACAGCCATGTTCAAATGGCTGATGGAAAAGATACTGCAGGACATTCCAGCAACAGCCTGCAGAGTCTACCTTGACGAGATCCTGGTCCAAACCTTCAATGTAGTGCAAGCTAACCTCTGCACCGAGCCAGGTCATGCCTTGTTCTATAGCACGATGATCTGTCATGTCATGTTCACCCGAAAAACATGACACTTCTACAGCAGGATAACAAAGGTCTTTCTCCTCCATCTGCAGCCACTATTTTCATCTTCATCAGATCTATTTCCATGATGTGGTCAGCTCCAGTGTGAGGATTTATCCCACTCAACTTGTCCACTGCTGTGTCTGGTCTGACTGCACAAGGTCAGTTCCTGTTATTTTCTACAGCAGTTGCAATGCCACATCCTTTGTTTGAAACTTAATGTTACTGCTGACTCAGCTGTGCTGTCCTTACAGATCTGTAGAATGATGATCTTAATTTGATTAGCTAAGGGGAAGGGGGTGATGGGGGGAGGGCAATGGGATGGGAGGGAGTTGACTGAAGCCCATCCCAACATGAATTGGGCTAGAGGTGCACCTATGCATCTCAGGGCACACACACTATGGACACCATAGCCATGGACATGAGCAAACCCTGAACCTCAGTCAGTATGCCAGTCAGACCACTCAAAAATCCTATTTTACACATTTACTACAGAAAATCATCTAATCATCTGCAACGCAGAAACCGCCGAGCCCTTCTAAGCTCAAAGCTAAAATCTGCAAGCATTTACAAACTAGTCTGCCTGTAATATTTTTCCCACACCTTCTCTCTAAAAACCACATACCAACACAACAAAAACGCAACCAAAGACCTTCACTCAAAAAACCTGAAACCATTCTAATAAATTCCAAGTTCCTATATTCCTTCAAGACCATGAAACAATTACTGTAGCATCACATTTTTCCATCATTGCAGGAGCAGCATCATTGAAAAAAACCAGCAGCAAAAACCAGCTTTGAAATAAAATAAGCATGCCCGTACCTTTGACGTCTTCTGGCAACCTACAACCCACCACCAACCGTGCAGCAGCAGCAGCAGCAGCATTGCTTCTAGCTCCTCATTTAAACAGCTCTCTCTCAAATGCCACTAACTCTCAAATCAGCACCAGATGTTTCAGCTACACGCAGCTAAGATCTCTAGACCTATAATTAATTCACATCATAATATTATTATATCACAGCATAATCATTCCAGAAAAACAATGACGGCACCAAAATGGAAATCAAAATAATCTACACATTTTGCCATAATTTAAAATATGAACTTCACTCATTCACTGTTAGCAACAGCCACCAATTGCAGAAACCACTGCACAATATGAATCTAGCTTTTCCTCAGAGTAATAGAAACACAATCAAACACTACAGAGCCTAATTAAAAATATAATCTTCACTCCTCAACAACAGTTGTCACCTACGAATGAGAGGCCTGCGAATGAGAGGCATCAATTGTAAAGCGCTTTGGATAAAAGCGCTATATAAATGCAGTCCATTTACCATTTACCATTTACCATTTAACTAGTGTAGCATAAGCAATCTCCAAAAAGCAAAAAAAAAAAAACACAGCACTTCAGCACAGCAGAATTCCACCAGTGAAGGTACATAACCAGCTCCTTACCTTTGATGTCTTCTGGCAAACCCACCTACAACCCACCACCAGGAAACTCACCACTAACTGTGCAGCAGCAGCAGCAGCAGCAGCATTGCTTCTAGCTCTTCACTTAAACAATTCTCTCTCTCAAATGCCACTAACTCAAATCAGCACCAGAGCTTTCAGCAACACACAGCTAAGATCTCTACACCTATACTTAATTCACAACATCATCATAATATCATATCACAGCATAATCATTCCAGAAAAACAATGACAGCACCAAAATGGAAAACAAAATAATCTACACATTTTGCCCTAATTTAAAATATAAACTTCACTCATCCACTGTTAGCAACAGCCACCAATTGCAGAAATCACTGCACAATATGAATCCAGCTTTTCCTCAGAGTAACAGAAACACAATCAAACACTACAGAGCCTAATTAAAAATGTAATCACTCCTCAACGACAATTCTCACCTAGTGTAGCATAAGCAATCTCCAAAAAGCCAAAAGAAAAAATACACTTCAGCACAGCAGCATTCCACCAGTGAAGGTCAAATATGGTTCGATGCTCTTGCTTCCTCCTGTTTAGATGTTTTTCACATTGTCTTGTATGTTGCCGTCTTTGCTCAAGGAATCCTCAGTTTCCTCTGCATCCATGGTCCTTAGAAGCCTCTTATCCCATGTCCACTGGTAAGCACCTAGATGACTAGCTTTCCTCCATGCACTCATCCTTAAGTGATTGATACTTCAGTGGGTTAATTTCATTGGCTTCCTCCAGCCTCTCTTCCTTTGGCACCATTACCTCCAGCACAATTGTATTGCTTGTGCTCCTTCACCACCTCCACAGTCCTCATCAAATAATTTTGCAAAGGATCTTCCAGGGGAATAAGGCCTAGTGTTAAGTCTTCTTTTCATCAGCTGAAAATCAGAAAATCACTGTGAGCCACAATGTGAACCTTGATCGATGCTCACCTCACTTAGTTCTTGCAGTCGCAGTTCTCAATCTCTTCTCTGAAAGTCATCTGCCATTTTGTTCCCCTGCTGTAAATGCCAATTCTAGTGAAGCTTTTAGAATCTTTGGAGGTTAGCTGCTAATATTTCTGTCCACTGGTTCCACTGCTGATACTTTGCGTTTGTATGCCGGAATGGGTTTAGAGGTGTTTGGTGAGGAGTGAATGCTGACAACACTAGACCTTGGGTTACACAGAGACACCACCCTTCTCCGCCCTTTGCACCCAGCCATGTGTGCGGTGCCTCTTCACACTCACCATGTTACTGGGTGAGCAGCCAGCCCACTTCCCCAGGCTTCTGACTGGCTTCTCTGTTTGTGCTGGAACCCGCTGTCCATCCACTTCAAACCAAGTGATTGTCATCCGCCTTGTCCTTGCGTCTCTTCAGTACCAGCCTCCTTGAATCTGAGTCTGAAGGTCATTCTGGCTTAGGCAGTGGATCTGTCCAGATCTTCAAACACCGATCTCTCCTCTTTCACTGACTATGTAGTGATGGTCATGTTGTCTGTGAAAGTTCATGTCAGTGGTTGCCACACGTTGAATCTTGTCTTGGGCCCTCTGCTTGGTCTTTCAGTGGAGTCCACAAGGATGTAAACGACAACTATGATGGACACTGTGCACCCCATAAAGATTCTACTCCCAGCCTCTAGTTGTACGGTCATACACTATAACCCTCATCCTGAACTATTCTAAATTACTATTTATTTGTTTATTTTTATTTCTATTTATTTTGAGTTATTAATGATTATTTTTTAAATACAGTTTCTAAAATACATTTATTATAGTTTGGGTTTTATCGAGGTTATATTATTTCTACTAATAATTTTTATTATATTCTTATTTTTTATTTTTATTAGTTTTTTAAATTTTTAAAAATGATTTCAGGGTGAGGGTAACAGTATGTGACTATACTACAAAACAGCAGAGGCTGGGCGGTAACAGGGTGCACAGTGTTCATCATAGCTGCTGCTTACATCCTTGTGGACTCTGCTGAAAGACCAAGCAGACGGCCCAAGACAAAATCCAAGATGTGGCAACCACTGACATGAACGTTCACGGAGAGCATGACCATCACTACATAGTCAGTGAAAGAGAAGAGATGAGTGTCTGAAGACCTGGACAGATCCACTGCCTAAGCAAGAGTGAGCTTCAGACCCAGCGATTCAAGGTGGCTGGTACTGAAGAGAGGAAAGGACAAGGCAGATGACAAGCACTTGGTTCGAAGTGGATGGACAGTAGATTCCAGCACAAACAGAGAAGCCAGTCAGAAGCCTGAGGATGTGGTCCAACTGCTCATCCTGTGACACAATGACTGTGAAAAGGACAAGACAATCACTCAGATGACTAGATGCAGAAACTGGAGAAAGTTGGTGTACCTGAGCCCCAAGGCCTGGTGCTGTCAGCACATAGCCTTCTCCAAGCTCCTTTAGTCCCGTGCGATGTACCAAGTCCTTCCAGTCTCAATGCGAGACCCAGGGCCGGGAGGAGGCGGAGGCTATGGTCTGGAAGAGGTTAGCAGCAGCCATGATATGTCCATCCAAGAGTCACTGAGATTCCCTAACAGTGCTGGTGTGGAAGAAAAATACCTCCCTCCAATTCTGTGTGGACAACAGGCAGTTAAACACAGTGACTTACAACGCGTTGTAGCCTCTTCCCAGAATTGACTACATCCTGGACAGCATAGCAGGTGCTAACTGGCTCAGCTCACTCAACCCCCACAGCGGTTATTAGCAGGTCCCTCTTCTGGCACCGACTCATCCCAAGACAGCACAGCCATGTTCAAATGGCTGATGGAAAAGATACTGCAGGACATTCCAGCAACAGCCTGCAGAGTCTACCTTGACGAGATCCTGGTCCAAACCTTCAATGTAGTGCAAGCTAACCTCTGCACCCAGCCAGGTCATGCCTTGTTCTATAGCACGATGATCTGTCATGTCATGTTCACCCGAAAAACATGACACTTCTACAGCAGGATAACAAAGGTCCATAACCAGCTCCTTACCTTTGATGTCTTCTGGCAGACCCACCTACAACCCACCACCAGGAAACTCACCACCAACACCACCAACTGTGCAGCAGCAGCAGCAGCATTGCTTCCAGCTTCTCACTTAAACTACTCACTCTCTCAAATGCTACTAACTCTCAAGTCTCAGTACCAGGGCTTCGGCAACAAGACAGCTAAGATCTATACAGCTACAATTAATTCACAACATCACAATATCATTAGATCGCTACATAATCAGTCCAGAAAATACAAAGACAGCACCAATGTCCAGTCAGCAGCAACCGCTTCTGAACAGCACAGCAGCAACGCAGCCGCAAACCAGGAGAAAATTATATCGAAATCACCACAAAAATTCCTCACAGGTATCAGACACCAGAGATCCAAACTTAAAAAATATAATCTTCACTTCTTGTCAACAACTCTCACCAAGCATAAGAAACAATCTCCACATCGCCAAAAAAAGCAGAAGTCTTGAGCACAGCGGCATCCAACCAGTGAAAAGTACATAACCATGTTCTTACTTGGTGTCGATTGATTGATGCATCTAGTTGGACAGGTTGATTGCAGAGCTGGGGAAAGAAATAATTTTTAAAAACTGAACATGAACATCTACATGCAAATAACAGCCTTTCCTATGAATACATAAAGTAAATGTAAAACCCCTGGTAAATGTGAGACTTCCTGTAAATGTAAAACAAGCTGATGGTAAATGAAAAAAAACCTACTGCGGTAAATGTAGAATTTGTAATAATTAAAAAAAAAAGAAAAAAAAAAAAAAGAATTATAATAAATAATGGGTGAACGCACAATTATTTAAGCCAAAGTTTTATCTTTGCATTTGTTGGCACACTGAGGAAGGCTGAATACAGAAATGTTAGTGTAACTAAAAGCATATTAATATGAATGGGGAATCTAGGTTGCTCACTATCCTGGATATTCAGCACCCCTGAATAAGACTTTACAGGAGTAATGAAATGTTGTTAGTATTTCTTACAGTATGTCCACAAATACTGGCCACAACCTTATCATGCTCTCTCAAACATATATGATCTAGGAATGTGCAGTATGTACATTCTGAGGCTAAGAACTGTTATTTGCCTGGTTGATTAGTTTTCACTTCACTCTGAAATGCTTATTTCAGTAGATTTAGGAGCATGGGCGATCACATCCCCCATGTTCGACAACTTCAGTTTCACAAATTGACTAAATTAATGCGAAATGAAAGACTATCTTAGAGGATCTATACTTTGATCCTAATGAATAGAGTACATACACAATATATGGATTCTGCTATCCTGGATAAAGGTCTTTGAGTAACTCCTTTATCCTCAGGCTAAAGGGAAGTAACTTAAAAAGTTAAGTGATATGGTAGGCCAGTCTTGTAAAGTACAGGAGAAGGGAAAAAAAGACCACGATGAGCCCAGGCCAAAACAACAAACAAAACCAGGACCATCTTAAAACGAAATCAAACTTAACTAATGTGCCACAAAAGAAAAAAATACATCAATACACAAAATACAATAGACAGAATATCAAAACCCCACTCAATAAACCAACATAAACAGGTGAATATGTGACAAATAAAAATAGCTCATGCACCCCTATGCAGAAATAATAAAAGCTAGACCAGGCCCAAACTCACACAACACAAGTCAATGGCAAAGATGGCCAACAGGCCCCAAGGTGGGTCTTTACACAGGCTGCTGGGCTGCAATTGGCTGTAGGAATTTGAATTTGAATTTGATTCAGCCAATCAAGAAGCACAAGTGGCAGTCAGTGGGCAGATACCTGTTGCCTCACTGAGAATGGGAAGTGAACAAAATGGAGGCCGTCAAAAAACCTACAGTCTGGTATTTTTTCAAAAAGTTAAGGTAGTAAATAAAAATCAACTGATTAAGCCTTCACTTGTCTGTAGACCATGTACTGACTGCAAGCCTAATATAGCCTTTTTATTCATTAGAGTACAATTGTATTCAGCACATCAAAACAATTATTTCTTTTTTCAAAAGGTTTTTCTTCCTACACAGTAAAATGTTCAGCGTTAAATCAGCTCCCCTATTGTATGGGGTCTAAATGTGCCAAAATTAAATGAATAAATAAATAAATAAATAAGTAAATAAATATGGAATTAATTAATTAAATAAATAAATCATTAAATAAATTATGAAATAAATACTTCATTTTATTTCGAAATAATTAAATCATTCCCACCTCATGGCTATTTAATTATTTCATGTTGTATTTCCGAATGGCTTTTTTCATTTCATAATGACACTTTTTCAAATGACGTATTTCCGAATGGCGTTTTAATGGTGGATTCAGTCAGTTGACGAGGACCGACCGAATGCACCATGAGCAGCGCTGGTGGAATCCATAGAGGTTCCTATGTAGGCTCTATGGTGGAATCTATGGTCTGGTAGTTAGTTTGCTAAAGTTCGTTTCAATGCTATAACGTAATATTCAGCTAGGAGAAGCAAGGTAATGCATCTACTGACTATATAATGCAGATGGTTTCTGTACATGACACGAAACTAGCTTTCTAGCTGAGATAGTCCTGCTGGCAGGACCTGAGAGTGGGGTGGCTGTCAAGCGGCCAAAACCAGACTTCATTTTTGAAGCTCACTTCCTGGTCTTGTTGAGAGACATTGCTCACTAGCGCCACTGCGGTTGGTGCACACTCCAATATAGGTGTTTCCATATTCGGTTTCCATGTAAGTCTACTGTACAAATGCGGTCAAAATTCAAAGTCAGTCATTTTTTCTCACAAGAACAAATAGTCACAATATGTGTATTTTGTTCGTCTTATGACTGTCCATGGGCCGATTTCATGATTTATTGTGTCATTTGGGCACTGTTATTGGGATGGCAGGTATGGCATGCCCCATACCTATACAGCCGCCGCCGCCGCCTTCTTCTTGTTCTTCTTCTTGTTATTCTTGTTCTTCTTGTTCTTCTTGTTCTTCTCCTTCTTCTTCTTCTTCTCCTTCTTCTCCTTCTTCTCCTTCTCCTTCTCCTTCTCCTCCTCCTCCTCCTCCTCCTCACCGCCTATCCCACTAACAAAATGTCTCCCCCTTGGACATTTTACCGACACCAGCCAAATCTTCACCTACACGACCCAATCAAAAACTTGCATACACACGCAGAATACCCATACCTTTTTACTCTGAAACATTTTCAGTTTAAACAGCTAGTCTGCCTGTGGCCTAGTGGGCAAGGTTACAGTCTTGGGATCATGGGGTCCTAGGTTCAAGCCCAGCTAGGAACACATTTCTTTAACCTGCTTTTACCCTTGCTAATTATTGTCTACTACTTCTCAATTATTGCTTTTGCACCATATCTACCCGCCGTTCACCGAACGTATACACTGCATTATGACGTACCATCTGCATGTTCAGTTATTAACCGGCTACAATATTGGAAAGCCATATGGATTCAACGGGAGATCTTCTTTGCTTACTGGCCTGTGTTCTTCTTTAAAACCACGGACAGGTTTGCTAATGATGTTTCACGAATTGCATAGCTATGTCATGGTGCTGCACTAACAAAGTCACAGAATGGTAAACCTCCGGTTGAAGGATTGAATCCCGCCTCGCCCTCAGACAGATAATTTCCTTTTACACTAACGTTTTCTTTCGCTTATATTTGCTTTACCAAAACTCACTCACGGCCACCCATATGCATTTCATGACGGCAAATGTATTCCTTTTATTAAAAAGTTACACCAGTTCACCACTGTGCCATTTCTACTAACTATATTTCTTCACTTGGCTACCGTACAAAACCTTCTTATCAGCAAACGCCATGTTTCTACATTCATGTTACCTCGCCCTGTTCTCTATCTAGCCACATACAAACAATTACTACGTATGTACGTTCTGCAACTCCCCATTAAAACATTACATTTAAAATCATGACTCACTCATAATTATAACTACTAGTACTGAACATGAGAAAAGCACATGAGTGCAATAGATTTCACACATTACTTAACCCTCCACTTTAAGAACTAATGCTTTATACCGACTGTTATATATACCGTTCGATAAGGAAACTAAGCTCGCTCATGGTTACTTTGTTTATTCGCACTATAGTCTGTGATCATGTCAACCTTCACCTACATGCCCATTCTGCTAAAAACATATTGTTTCAACTACGCAATTTCATAATTTCTCCTAATTTCTCTCACACTGTTGTTATTTTCTCATATGCAAAGCCTGCTGGGACATACGTCTGCTCCTATTCTCCACTATCAAGTTTTCCGGTTCTAGCTTAGCAAAACAGCGAAGAGGATTCCTACCTGCAGATAAGCCTATCAAAATGCCTTATAAACCTTACAAACACTAAAAGTGCATCTCCACGAAATAACACAACGGAGCAGGACAGAAGGGTACACAAGTGGCGACCTAGGGAGCTCTAATTCTACGGGCTTGATTCTTTTGTCAATCAAGGCTCGTTGGATGGCCGTCAAATCCGTGAGTACATACAGTGGCCATATTTCACCTGCGTTTCTGATGCGTTTACACTTACGCCACTGCACCCTTTGTCACAGCCACTGTTTTACATATATAGCAAACCGAAACTGCTAAACGGTACACGATCATCAGACTGTACAAATTCACACAAGGATAGCCATAATCCACAACCGTTTCTTACAGGGTCACTTTGCATTTCTCGCTCTCATAATAAAACGCTTTGCAAAAAGAAATGATATCTCATAAAAAACATGTTTTCAACATACAAAAATGGTAAGTTACTCACACATACAAGACATACACCGTCTATAACTCATTCATTCAGACTGCCAAAATCCAGGCCTGCCATTAAAAGTATTGATATCAAAATGACGCCAAGTTACGGTACTACAAACAATATAGGCTATCTTGCCTCACCGAAATTAAATAAGATATATTCCAAAGCAATGCTACCCAATATTTCCTCAGTTCTTTCAAGTCACTTGGCCCTGTGTTTTGTAATCTTACCATTTTACAATGTCATGCAAACTTTGTGTCAGATCAGTGTCAAATATTTTGAATTGCCTCATGGAACACATTGAAATTCATGTAGAAAACTGCTGGTGAGTAACTGCAGGAAGCATATTTCTCCTGGATGTTGTCAACCAGGGGGGAGCATTTATAGACAGAGCATTTTCCTACAGAATATTTAATAGCCAAAGAACCGAACACTTTCTTTCCCTATTTTTCATAAAATGTTTTTGTTTTGATTTTATTCTACACAATTCAGTTTGAAAGAATGTGTTTCATGTGGCCATTTCATTTCACTACATTTCCCAAAATGGGTTGTTTTAGCCCTAGATGCTGATTTCTTTACCGTGACTTGTTCTAACGGCTGCTTGAAATATAAAGTGCTGATATACGTTGGCTAAGGAGATCACGTTTTCTCATAAAATGTAGTTGATAAAATAGTAGCCTTGGCTAGCCTACTTTGAGACATGTTTAAAAAAAGTCTTGTTATTTCATTGTAAATACACAGCACACTTGACAGCGATTTTTGATTATTATCCATTTATTATCCATTATTCCATACCGTACCCACACACTCATTTACTCATTGTTTTAACCAAGCGTGAGTGACTGTTTAAAATTATTTTAAAAGACAAAAGCACCTAATTTGTATAAAAGGACTGAGAGACATTTAAATAATTTAAGACAAAAGCACCTCATTTGTGTAAAAGGACTGATTCTCTACTATAGATCAAGTACTATTTCAGAACTTCAGTTGCTTTACAACATGTAAAAAAGTAGAGGATAGTTGTCGTACCAGTTGCCCTTATTCATGATTCATCATTTTGAATGGTTTGCTTTGTATCATTTAGTCTTTACATTAAAAAAAGGAACAAATTCACATTATACCTACTGAACTCTTAGGCAAATAGTGACCCTTGAATAAAAAAAAAAACAAGTCAAATCATTCATTACAACAGTTTATTCATTGAAATGGTTCCCTGTCATTTGTTTCCAGCAGTGGTACTTGGGGTTAAAAGAACTTCACTGGCATGCCATTGCCATAGTTTAACAGTGGTGCAGCTCCACGAGTCCACTGTAAAGTCTATGTAGAGGAATTAGAAAACAAAAAACTGTTGACCCGCACCAGATGTAGTTGTCTCCCACAATCCATACATTTTTTACTGTGGAAGACTATGAAATACTTCTCAATCAAAAGGAACACTGATAAATACACTCATATGTACTCTGGAGGTAAGACTTTAAAGACATCCACAATCTAGACAACAGTTTTTATAGTGGTAATATGGTGTGGCACAATGTGTTCTATTACACACATTATTTAACTGACTAGTACTGATAGTTTAACTGAAGGCCCAGCAGTGGTGGCTGCTGAGCTGAAAATCGAGGAGGCAGAAAACTTCCCCTGATTAGGCCAATTGGTCTTGACTTTCAGTCATTTTCCTTGATTAACAAGTCTGCCCACGATCTGAATAATCCATTTCTACATACACAGTTTCCTTCCTCATGCCAGGCTATGAAGATCAAATTAATTCAAAATATATTATGAACTAAAAAATGCTATCTAACCTGTGCTCGTTCAAATGACAAAATTTGCATATTCCAGATCTTTGCCATGCACATTTATGGAGTGTGTACGTTTATTCAGTTTTTAATAGGCTAATGTCGATTGAAATGTGCACTATTTTGCGACGCAAATAGAATGTTTTCCTTGTCTAAACTAATTGAAGAGAACTCTCTCTACCGTATTCAGTAATTTGTCATTTCTAATAATAACGTTATTATTCTAATCAGTTAAAGGCAGTGGTCTCAAACTCGTTGCCATGGAGGGCCGTGCGTATGCAGGTTTTCATTCCAACCAGTTAATGCTGCCTTAATTGAGTCCAATTACTCATTCAGCCATATGCATTTATCTGCATTGAAGCACAGAATATAAGCAAGTTTTTATTTAGACAATGTGGGTCACCATAGATGTCACGTCACCATTATGTGCAAACCTGCATCCCTAATTCAGCAAATAATTGAACTAATTATATAATCAAGATCTGAGGCTGGAATAAAAACCAGCATACACACGGCCCTCCATGGCACTGATTTTGAGAACACTGGTTTAAGGGATTTTCTGCCTGCTCGTTTTTCAGCTCAGCATCCGTGACTAGGGCACCCAGTGGTTTTCTTTCACATTAAAAAAATAACTAGCACTTTACTGTAAAGGGTGGGTACAGACAATTTGACAATTAGGAAGTTGGCTCTTCTCCATTGCTTTTAATGGTCTACAAGAAAATGCAAATAATTTGAAATTCACGCCTGCAAATCCATTATTAAAATACTTGGTAGATTTGTTAATCACCGCTGATGGCGTTAATTGATGTATTCATTTGTTTAATTAATTAATTAATTATTTATTTATTTATTTATTTATTTAATTTAGGGACATTTAGTCCTCCATAGGTAGTAAGTAATCAAACTGAATTTAAATGTGTGATTGTGGCTTGTAATCATTGCTGTCAGTAATCACCTGTTCTTAAATAGTGGCAGTTACTTTATCAACATAGGTTATTGAGGTAGTGCAAATGGGATAAATGTTGGAGAATTGGATTGACCAAGAGGTTATTGCGACCTCTAGCTGGCAGAGGACTGAAGTACAAAGTGAGAAAATAAGGGGAGACAAAACTGGTGGCCCTAAACATTGCACACAATCATATAGTCAGCTTGTTGACTAGTGAATCATTAATGCTGTACAATATACTTTGTCAATTCTATAGCTAATATTTTGTTTTTCTTTTAAGTTTCATACAGGAGGAGTTGAAGTCCTGTGAAAGTGAGGTGACACTCTTTGAGCAGCCTGGAATAAGGGAAGAAGAGGAGGAGGAAACCAGACTTTTACAGGAAATCGCCCTTCAAGTCCGAAGAACTGCTCAGACTCTGCAGCGGGACACAGAACTCAACCAGTCAGTCTCAGTTCAGTGTTTTCTTTGTGTCTTCAGTGTCTTTTTTGTTTGTTCGCTGTGTTGAATGTAGGACAGCCTGCTCTGGACTAATATGTCCACCTTCCTTATTGTGCATTTGTAGATATGTTCAGTCATTCAAAGTGCATAGTTGCTGTTTACTATCTCCAATGGTGTTCATACATTGCTTGCTCATATATTGTATGTTAACGAGTTTTTCTTTTTCTCTCTCTTTCATATTGTAAAGTGCAATAGACAGCAAGTGGCCATTATCCAGCAAAGATAGCTACTGGAAGTTGGTGAATAAAGTATTTGAAGATGGTGTTATTTCCTGGGAGAGGATTGTTGTACTTTTCTACATAGCAGGAAAAATCTCTGTGAAGGTATTGTATATTTTTCTGCGATTAAAACTAGTGTAACTATGGAAATATGCAGAAAACATAAGGTTGATAGTCACTGAAAAGTTACCCAGTGAGGATACAACATGCATGTTCCGTTCAAACCAGTCGCTTCACCTGTCTTTATCGTTAGTGTTAATATTGAACGCAGGGAGTCCAGTCCAACAATGTATAAACCGTTTACCACCTTTCGCAGTCTGTTGCTGTTTGTCTGTGCTAATGTACAATGGTAATATGCTCTCTGACAGCTCGCAAGTGCCCATCTCCCACAGCGTGTACGGGATATCGTCTCCTGGACTCTTGACTTCTTCAGGAGGAACTTGTTGGACTGGATCCGTGAACAGGGAGGCTGGGTGAGCATTTCAAAAGCAAAACCTCAACCTCCAAGACAATGAGGACACACAAATGTGTACTTGCACACGTTGTATCTAGAAAACCTCACTCCACTGAAAAAAATTTAATTGAGAATGGAGGAAACATTGCAGGTAGTGTGTAAGTGCCTCAACTATAGGTATTCTTTGTTTTATATTTCATTCTGTCAGTGTCTGTGATTTTTTTTTTTTATAGAATTGACATGAAATTGGACAGCCTTGGTCCAATATACAAATGTATACCTCATCTGGACTGCCTTGTTAAAACAAGGTTACATTATAATTAGAGCCTGAACGATGCCAGATTTTTGGGTCCGATGCTGATCCCGATTTTTTGTCAAAAAGTGCAAAATTTTCTAATCAATTTGAAAAACCTATGTTTTATTAAAGTTTCTATATTTGAGAACATTTAACTTATAAGCAAGTAGTGTGAAATCAAAATAACTCCACACCTTGCTTTTACTCCTTTCTTTTCCGTGATCTCAAAGAGTAAGAGTTCTAGTATCTAGCGGAGCTAATGAGTGAATCAAGTGTAACGTTAGATGAAATTAAATTGAGTGGATGAAATACGTAACGTGAGGCTTGTCCATAAGAATTTGGTGGTGAAAAAACTATAATGCGCTTTTGTGCGGGTTACCTGCGCTAACTGTTGGTTGATTCACTTCTCCAACAGCAATCCTTCTCTCATGTTACCACGACAAAGCTAGATAACATGGCTTAAAATGATCTACGTTAGAAGTGTTTTATAGGGTTTTTTACTGTCTGGGTAGCTTGCTACGATGACGCGTGACTAGATGACACACTCGCTTGCAATAACGCGTTGGCTATTGACACAGCATTGTATATAGTAGCTAATATCATTATCTCAGATAAAAAACGTGTGATGCATTCAATCACCATTTTATTTCAGCTGGTTATTTATTTGAGAATACAGCGATGTCCTCTGGAAATGTAGATCCTACGCTGCATATGTGTTCACTGCCACTTCATAAAGGCTTGCTAGCCAGCTAGCTTGCTAAAGTTAACCAAATATGTTAGCTAGCTAGCTTGCTTGAAAATGAGGATTGATAAACATAGTGGTTGTATAAACGCATTTAATTAAAAACTTTCACATGTTCATTGTTGTGTATTGTTGAGAAAAATGTGCAATCTGTGTGGACGTGCACATAAATAAATAAATAAATAAATAAATAAATAAATAAATAAATAAATATTGCACCAATCAAATCTGTGCAGACAAGTCTTGCTGTGCAAAATATTGGATGAGGCACAAGTGACAAACGTCTTATTACAGATGTAGCGCGCGTCAGCTGCTGCAGTTCACACTTGTATTAGAGCTCCCTCTACTACTACTACTACTCCCTCTAATTGTATTTTCACTTGCCCCCTTAGGAGAGCATCATCGCCTGTCTCAGCACTCCTTTTTCTCAGATGGCGGCTGTCTTTCTCAGCGGAATTCTGCTGGGAGGCTTTGTTGTGTGGAGAATGAAAAGAAATAATTAAAGTTCCTAGACTGTTTGACAGATCTACAAAGACGGACTTACAGATCCACAGAGAGATGTACTGTTACTGTACATGTCTCACACTGTACAAATTGCCTACCAAAAGAATTCTGTACAGAACTATGTGTAGACACAAACGGAGATTGTGAGAAGTAAGCACCTGGACATAATATGCACTTTGTCATAAACACCTTTATGTTGGATGGAACCATTTACACTGCATGGCCAAAAGTATGTGGACACCTGACATCCAAAATCCCATTCAAAATTCTGGGCATTAATGTGGAGTTGGTCCACACTTTGTGTCTGGGGAGGCTTTATAATAGACATTGGAGCATTACTGCAGGGATTTGTTTTCATTCAGCCAGAAGAGAAATAGTGTGGCCGAGCATGATTAGACTGCATGATTAGACCTGGCTCACAGTTGGCTTTCCAACTGATCCCAGAGGTGTTGGATGGGGTTCAGGTCAGGGCTGTGTGCAGGCCAGTCAAGTTCTACCACACCATTCCCAACAAAACCATTTCTGCATGGACCTCACTGTGCTCGGGGGCATTGTTATGCAATGTCAGGGCTCTTGTGTAGGCCAGTCAAGTTCTTGCACTCCGTTCTTGACAAACCATTTCTATAAGGACCTGGCTTAATGCTGTAGCATTACGATTTGCCTTCACTGGAACTAAGGGGCCTAGCCCAAACCATGAAAAACAGCCCCAGACCAAGTGTCCAGATACTTTTGGTCATAGTGTATTCTTGTTTCTCTAAAATTGTACTTGTTTTTATCATCAAATGTTTACAGACCATTAGAGAGTAAATTTTTACTTCAAAGCATTTGTGCACATGTAAAAACATTATGTCCCAGAAATTAAATCAAAAGTTTTTATAAAACCTGGTTGTGATGTGTAACCTTTGATTTATTGTTGGTATCATGATGTGAAATCATGTCCTCTTTCCAGGAAGACTAAAACCATGCAGTCAGAGTTAATTATATAATGCGTTTATCAAAGTTCTTCAAATTAAATACAGTCCTGGAGTTGTCCAGTCTCAGAATATGCTCTTGATACCATTACAGCTCATACCCATTAGGTGCAGATTGTATTTTGAAACTTATTTAATGGAGTAGCAATGTGTTAGCTTATTTTAGCCTAGTCAAAAAGAAGCAGTTGCACCATTCTGACCTTTCCTGTGAAATATACAGAAAGAACTACCATGTTCATGTGAATGTGGAATTGCTGCAGTTTCTGTTCTGTTTTTGCTTGAATGAGCCAATTTCAGGTGCAAGATGATGTCTGCTTGCTGCCCTATTTTGGGCGACACAGGGGTTGGTGGTTGCCAGGTCTTCTGCCTTGTGGTTTCCCTTGCTGCGACAGAACAGATTGTCTGCAGTGGCTAGTGAAACCGGAGAGGGATCAACCCTGTCTCCACCCCAATGGATCAATAATTCAGGAAGCAAACTATGTCCCTTTCTGCAGAAGATAGTGAAACTTTAACCAGTAAACCTGTCATCAGAATTTGCTCGCTTTCATACTGGATATTCAATTTTAACCAAAGGTCAGTGTACTGAAACTGTACCATTTCTTTCCATGTTATTGCCCTGGGAAATATTCTCAGATAATGAAAATACGAAAAGGGACACATATGGGCTTATCATTTTGGGGAAGCAAATGTAACGACCAGCTCGGTTTTCGTCAATGTTTCAACAGGCCAGTATCCTATGGACTCGTATAGGCCTGTGTAAATGTATAATCTCCTTAGCAACTATGGTAATATAAAAATCTGAAATGTGACAGAACAGTTATGTGTGCTGTTAAAAACCTTATAGCGTGACTTAATCAAATGGAGGGATGTTGCTCAAAATTGTGGTTGAGCAAAGCCAAAACAGTCCCATTTGAGGTCATTTGTATCATCATGTAGCCTAATTCTTTTTTCCACCCTATCCACACACTCACCCAAGAGAACAAGAGTGCTGTTAACATTATGTGAACATACCTTTTTCTGTTCTGCTTCAGTTACATTTCTGTCAGGACAACTCAAGTATTAAAATACTTACATGAATATGTAAATACATTTTTTGGTTTGGTGACGAATTGATCTTCTTCAGGTGCATGCACTACCTTATCTAACATGGTGTATTATATATTTCCCCTACTAAGGATGAATACCAGAAAATGCCCCAGTATCTAGAAGCAGATCCAAACAATAGGTGGTGCTGGGGTGGTTGAGGGTAAGCGCAATTCTGAGCAGTAGCAGTGAAGCATGCAAAGCAGCGCAAGTGAGCTACATCATGCAGAGGTCTGATTTTTGGGTTTAAAAAGGTGCTCCATTGGTGTTGTGTGCCTGTGATTGAATGGGTAAGAGAAGGGTGTTGTGTGTATGCAATTGGATGATTGTGGAAACACATGAGTATGTGGTTAATGGTAAAACCGATTGGTCGGCTACAACTTTCTTTGCGCATTCCGTGCACGCCTCTCATTTTTACACGCTCATATTTTTGCCCTGTCCACAGACGAAAACATCCTGGTTATTATGGAGAAACCTGCCTCAGTTAAAGTAGACACTTCAAAGGTAAATAGTTTAATGGCTGTGGCTGAGTTGCTGTGACAATCTGGGGATCAAAATGAATAGACAATGCAACACGTTTTGCAGCCAACCATATTAAGAGTGATTCAATGGCATGATGTAGTGAACCAGTTTTACGTAAATTTTACCAGAACAGATTGAATGCCTAGGCTATACAGGCTAGTATACAGACACGATACATATTGGCAGACAAAAATGGACTATGAGACCACAGGGAAGCAAAATACCTAAGACTGTCCATGAGCTACAGTTTTTCCACATGAGGGCAGTATTGTACTGAAAGTAGTCTAGTTAACTATCAGGGGTTATGGGAACATCTCTGCCATCTGCAATGATACCTTTCTCACCACCATCATCAATGTTTATGTTTACATTCCTTATAGCACAATATGTCAATCGATATGGCCAGCTCTGTTTGTAATGTCTCTTCCCACATGACCTGACATTGGTCAAAGATCATGAAAAGGTAGATGTGCTCCCTGCTTCTCCCTCCCTCACTGTCCTTCAGATTGTCATTGTAAGGACAGTATCACTGCAGCTCTACCCCCCCCCCCCCCATCAAATGAATAAAATGAATTGAGTTCTTTCAATAGGAACATTTCAGAGAGAATGCAAAGCATCAGTATACTCATTACCTTAAACCACATTTTATTTTTGAATTTCTCATTTAAGATAACAAAAAGGCAATAAATACTCAAATAATGGCTGCTTACCCCTTACAAACAATCACGTGAAATTTTCCCTTTCACATTTCACATTTCACATTTCCATTTCACCAATGATTTTAACATTTTTTATGTGAACTGAATAGATAATGTTACATGTGAACTGGTCATTTTCACCAGTGAATTTAAAATTTCCACATGGGAAAACAGAATTTGACATGAAATTCCACATTTTCACATGTGACTGAATTTTTCAAGTGAGAAAATGTGAAAACAATACACGTGACCTCAAATAGTATAGGTTACCTATCCCTGCTCTCACCTTATAAGTGGGATTATTTTTATAGTTCACATGTGTACTGTTTATATGTTGAGTGTTCATGAGTGGTTTTTGAACATGTGATTTTTTCCTTAAGCATAACAGGTGGTGTGCAGAAGGGAATCTCTGAATACACAAAGCATTGAACCTTGAAGTGGATGGGCTACAGCAACAGAAGACCACGTCAGATTCCACTCCTGTCAGCAAAGAACAGGAAGATGAGGCTACACTGGGCATGTGATCACCAAAACTGAACAACTGAAGATTGGAAAAACGTTGCCCGGTCTGATGAATCTGTATTTCTGATTTGACGTACAGATGGGTGGGTCACACTTCGTTGTAAACAACATGAATCCATGGATCCAGCACTGCCTTGTGTCAATGATACAGGTTGGTGGTAATAGTGTAATAGTGTGGGGAATGTTTTCTTGGCGCACATTCTTAACACACATACCAATTGAGCATAATTTGAATGCCACAGCATACCTAAGCCTTATTGCTGACCATGTGCATCCCTTTATAGCCACAGCCTACCCTATTTCAAATGTATACCTCCAGCAGGATAATGCACACTGTCACAAAGCACACATCATCTCAACTGGTTCCATGAACATGGGAGTGACTTCAGTTAACTCCAATGGTTTTCACAGTCCCCGTATCTCAAACCATAAGAACATCTTTGGGATGAGGTGGAACAGGATGTTTGCAGCATGAATGTGTGAGATCTGCGGGAACTGCATGATGTTATCAAGTCAGCATGGACAAAATCCCTAAGGAATGTTTCCACCACCATGTTGAATCTATGCCACAAAGATTTCAGGTTGTTCAGGAGGTAAAAGGGGGTCCTACCCAGTATTAGATACGTCACAGTGTACCTTACAACGTGGCCAATGAGTGCTCATAAAAACAAATTTCCTGTTCCACCAAACAGCAAGTCATGTGGCTGCAACTCAATGTATAAAGTATTCTGGCCAGGTTGGAGAGTTTTAGTTGTTTTTCGACCAAACGTTAGATTGGGCTAGACGTGTGATCTAAGCAAATTTGACTGTGGCATCAGACGTGGTGGCTCCTGCATCTCAGAAACAACTGTTCTCCTGGTATGTGATATACAAGAACAGAGCAGCAGTCCTAAGGACAAATTTGCCCACAATATTGTAGCTGATTCATGTGCTGTTGGACACCACTAATTTAGGCCATTGCCTTCTTCAAATTTCAAACTCAGCATCTAATTAAAACAAGCAAACGAGTCAATAATGAACAACAACAACAACAGCACCAATAATTAAAATGAATAAATAATAATAATGTACTCTTGTGGTTCTTGCCCTGCTAATATATGTATGCAAAGATTCGTACAGTTATAAAGGACACACTGGACACATATTTAAAAAATACAGCAGAAGCTTTTGTGATTTTTATTGATTTTTTGATGATGTTTTCTTTAGATTTTTTTCTTCAAATTTGACTTTTTTGGTAATTTTGTTTTTTATTGTTTTATTTTTTTCATCCTATCTGCAATGGGGAAGTGTTGTTCTGGTAAGATAGCATTCACATTCAGTCTTTCATATTTTTAATAATATAACATTTTAAAGTGTCATTTTCCACAAACTTCATTAAATTATTTTTATTAACATTTTTTCTTTACACAGTTTCAAAAATATAAAAAGATAAATAAACATTCCATTGAAATATATTTTATACAGCTGATCCTTTTTAAATTGTTTTGACATTTTAAAAGTCCAACGTCAGACAATCCCGTGTGTTCCTGTGACCCCCTTTTCTCCCCCTTCCATGTTTTTTCCAGGGTTGTAGCATAGTGTGTACTTACTACACACCTCTATGTGTTTACAGTGTGTATGTTGGTGTTTGTGAGAGTTTTTTTGCTAAGCTACTAAGCAAAGTGTGTGTTTAAGTTTGTGAGTGACCTTTGCAATTGCAATGATATATGCACACACCAACACACATATTTCCTGTTAAGTTGCTCATGTATTCTGCATAAAGTTAACAGCATAGAAATTAATTAAAAATTGTAATTATCTGTGATCATTATCATCATTATCAGTAATATCTGCAATGGAAAACACATAAGTACAATACCAGGAGTGGGAATGCAGAGTTTATCATCACTTCAAGTATATAAATTAAAACAAACTTAAATAACTAGATTGACATACACACACGCTATGAAAACAAAATTCAAAAGGGAGAATATAATGTTTTAAAATTTGCCTTTGTGATCATGCACATGAAATTTCATTTTGAATTGGAGACTGTTCCAGGCTCCCGAGCTATGTGTGTATATCATCTACCTACGAGATACAGGGTAAGGTGAACAAGAACCAGGACTACAGGCACATGATGAGGATGAACACACTAACAATCCACATGTTGCAATGTTGCTGACATATATATATATATATATATATATATATATGTATATATACACACACCCACACACACACACACACACACACATATATATATATATATATATATATATATATATATATACTGTATATAATATATATCAGACATACAGGAAAGCATCCATTTGTCTAGAAAACCAGTTTGTTAAATCCCACATTTTGAAAGTAAAATTCACATTCAACTGGTTCATGAAACTGAACCATTGGGCAACATCAGTTTAGTACTTGCCCTCTGTCTTAAGAAATGTAGGTATTCAAGAAGAATTAGTTAACTCTGTATCAGGCTCACACAATAAGCCTGGGATATCTGTACTCACATTAATATTTGTTCTCACAAAGCAAATAGCATATAATACTGCTGATGTGAATAATATAATAATTATAATCATTTCTAATATATTCTATTTTATAGTGGTGTAATGAAGTATCTTTAAACAAAGGTCACCAAAGTGTGCTTCTACATATACAGCAAGATGACTAAGAAAACCAAAACAGAACAAAACCACAAAATGATGATTCATAAATAATGACAATGATGATAATAATATCAACTGCAATGATTATGACCCAAACAATACACAATAACAGTAAGCTAAAATAAGTACATGTACTGTTTCTAAGACATGACCTTTCATCATCATTGCAATAGAGAACAAGATCAACACAGAAAAAGAGTGAAAAAGAATTACTTCATTCTGGCTTTTCATTTTTTTGACATGCGTTATTCAACATTATAACAATATGTGGGAAAAAAAGTGAGAGCAAGAGATACAAAAATACCTTACTGGTGAAGGAGGGAGAAAAAGAGAGGCACATGAAAAATGTGGGCTTGGAGAGAGGAATGTTAGGTAGAAAAAAGAGAGAGAGAAAATAGCACTAATTACCAGCAAATTCTAAAACCAACTCCCCTGATATGTTCTGTGTTTGACTTCAAGTAAAGATACTAGCTGATGCTACTGACATTATTTTCAAGGGGGTTTTGCCTTCAATGAGCTTCAGCTAAAGTCTGGTCCAGTCTCAGTCCTATGTACAGCACGATCCTGCATAGATACATATTCAATGACAAAACTTGCAGTCTTGCAATTCATTCAAAATCAAGCACAGTATCCAGATGGATGCAATACCTATTCAGTTTGTGTATATGGATGAGAGTGCCCCTAAATAAACATTGGGACCAAAAAAAAAAAAAAAGAAATCCAGTGAAAAAATCTGCTGCAGAAAAGCTGGGCAGGGTTTTAACTAGCTAATTATTGCTCTGACAGTGGAACCACCATTTAATCCATAGGACAGGCTATTTTTACATTTAACCAGGACTGTGCAGTTTTCTACAAAACTGGTTTTGGGCAGTGTGAATTCCTCATGTCTTTCCTTGTTTCTCTCTCTCTTTCTCTGTCCCATTTTATTCTGTCATTTTATACGAATGCCATCCTATTCCCCAACATCTCTCTCACCTTTCTTTCCACAACCATGTGTTTATATGCTTGTGTTTGAGTGTTAGCATGTGTGTGCATGCATATGTATGTGTGAGTGTGTGCTACATCAAATGAGTCTTCCACTGAACATTTTGTGCCAAACTTTAAGTATGTTAAGGAAAGAGAGAAGAGAGTTTGAGAAGAAAATAAATAATGAAAGAAAGGTAGAAGGATTGCAGATCAGTACAATGATAAAAATACAGATAAAATTAAAACATATGACAACAGGAAATGAGACATAACCTAGTCCAGGTTATTACCAAAAACAGTGCTAATTAGTCTATTTAAAGCAATGATGTTACATAAATTAAGCTTGGATTTGGTCAGCTGAATACCATGCTCTTTTTTTAAAGCAGCCACTGGCTCTACCATCCTCAAAGGAAATCTCTCTCCCTTCTTGAAACGGGCTGAGAGGCTACATGAACAGCATCACACTCCCACAGACACCCATATTTAGCACTTGTCCGTTTGCCTGCTCATCAAAATGACATTATCTCTCCAAATTGACCAGTCAGCGTGAAGCGCCCTTGCAAGGTGTCTGGCAATAAGCTGGATTGGGTTATACTTTATAATTAAAGGAAAAGAAGAAAAGTGTACACACAAAGATGTTAATTGTTGAAAAAGTAAGACATTAGTGGAAAGAAAAGATAAAGACTGGAAAAATACTACAAAAAAATCTTAGTATACTGAACCTTTAGTCTTACACCCATGCTACAAATGCTGCTTGATTTAAAAAAAATGTTTTTGTTACATGTGGGCTTCTGGGAGAAAGGTATGAAGGCCTGCTGTGCTTCTGGCCTGTGATGGACTGCAGTACTGGACTTGTGATCCATCTTTGCTCCTCATCACTCTACAAATGCAACTACGAATACAGCAAATGAAACCAATTTGGCAGTCTGTTGGCCAGCTAAAACATGTCCCACAAAAGGCACTACCAACTTTCCCCGGTCATATGTTTCTTTGGACAGTGAAGACAAGATCTACATGTAATGTAAATCTTCCTAAAAAAGTCACTAGAAAAACCTGAAGGTCTGTCAATGACATGGTTGCTATGCTCAGTATTATTCTATACCCATACCTTTGCCTGATCATTTGTAAATTCTAATGCTACAAACAGGTGTACAATGGTCAGAGATCTAGTTAATAGAACATTTTACCCTGTATTTATAATTGACGGGTAGGTATAACTGAAACTATCATGTATTTCCTTCAAACACCTGGGCCCAACCCCAGTGACTTTAACCCCAATTATTGTTATTATTATTATTATTATTATTATTATTATAATTATTATTAGTAGTAGTAGTAGTAGTATCTGAATTTCCCTTTGCATTTCAAATGACTGATTGCCAATAACCCCCCCGCCCAAAAAAAATAAAAAAATAAAAATAAACATTCAAGTTGCCACAGTACCTAGTAGTATCCTGCTCTTTTCCCTTTATATAAATGTTATAACAAATTATTTCCAATATTAAATCATGTCATTTTATACCACCAATTCAATTCTGGATAGGAGCCCAGGACCAACTGAACATGCATAGCTTTGTTTACAGATTGGGAGATGTGAATCAGTATGGCTATTGATTATTTCAGGTTGGGTGTTATATATGCAAGGAATCTTGTACAAGAGGTGCATTTTAATGCCAACATATTTTAATGCATAATTTTTAATCAACTGGAATTCTTTGGGGGTTATAAATGAAGTCTTTTGTTCAATGACACAGTAGAACTTCAGTCTGGTCTTTCCCAATTTTCAAATTTCCTGTTTTTTGTGTGTGTCTGTGACAGTGTCTCTTTAAGTGCTACACAAATTAATTTTAATTGAAAATTGAATTGAATAGATATTTTTGACTCAGGAATATATTCAAGATTCAAGATTCTTCCTGTGAACTAAATGTTAATCTGCGTGACTCTTGTAAAAGTGGGTCAGTGCCTTCTACAATAACTGTGGAATTCTGTATTTAATAACAAAGAAACATAAATCATAAATGGACAAATGAACACATTTGGCAAGGGTGCTAAGAGACAGAACTCAAATGGAATGAACACATAACAAATAAATGGATAAATGAACCCGGCCTAGTTGTTATTTATCCATTTATTGTTTTATTTATTAAAGAGCTTCCCATTCTGGCATGACACCTAAATCATACCACTTGGTGGAGCTCTTACTGTGATGAGTGACACTGTCCTTTATATCTTGGGATGGCAAGTCATATGCCTGCAACAGCCTGGGCCACTTCCGTCTCTGTCAATGACTGAGTCTTCTGAGCCTTGCAGGCCTAAGGGAGACAGCACAGGGGCCTGGGCTGATTTGAAGACTTGCTCCGGGAGGTGTCTACAGCTGTAACTGTAGATCAAGTGGCTCTGGGCCTTTAACACACCGAACAAAACAGGCTGAGGGTGCACTTTGCCTTGGGCCCCACTCTTCAAGTCAAAATAGATGTTTTAAGGTCTGTGGAACAGCATAACATGATAAAATCCTAATTACAGCCACTGACCATTCAAAGACTTCTCCCATGTTCTAACTACGAACATTTCCCCATTAGCAGGACAACTGTTAATATTTGACATAGAAGTGCATACAGGCAAGGATAAGGTGTAGACAAATTATAGAGTTCGGTTTACTGGCAGGGAAACCTTCTGTTATGGTATATTTCCACCCTTGACATCTCAGCTAAAATACTAGTTGTGATAAGATCTCCAAAGGGAAGGCCTTGTACACCTTGTTCACTCTAAGCAGTGTTTGGGGAAATATTATGATTATAGCTTATTAAAATATATTTGCACATGACCTAACTGCACAATATGGACATGAATGTTTCAAAACAACTAGACCCTTTCATATTTCTCATCACTGAGAATTCATATCCCTGAAGCAAAAATTTCATCAACATTTACACAGTGTAAACTTTGTTACTATTTCTTCGCGCACATTTCAAAACGACACAGTAAGCAGGGGGAGTAGGGGTGGGGTGGGGTGGGTGTGGTAGAATATCTGGAAAATAACATGGTCTATGTGGGAGATTAGATCTGCATGGTGTGACCAAAAAAGCCTAATTTTGGTCTCATCTAACCATACCTATCTGTTCCAAATGAAATAACAGATTTTTTTTTTTAGCAAAATGGATAGGTCATTACTTGCATTGTTTATTTTATAGTCTTTTTTTCTTATTGTTGCCAAGGGTGCAAATAATTTTGAATGCTATTGTATGTATAGGATGAGTATATCTTATTGAGCTACACATGGGAGAGTGGTGGCAGTGGGCCAAGAATACAATCCATATATTTTTGCTAACATTTGTCCATAAACTTGGCAAGCTTACTCTCAAATGTAATAAACAAATGCAAAGTATTAAATTCATCCTTTCCATCTCGCTATGCTTTTAGATTTGACACTCAAGAGGGGTAGCGGCTGGTGTGTGCATGCACTGTAGAGGTAACATTTTAGTTGAATTCCAGATTGCCACTGACTTCCCCCCGCAACTCTGCTTTCATTAAAACAAACACTATTTTCAACATCTGTGAATGGCGCCAACAGCAATACACCTTAGTCCTTTACACCCATTATTGTTTTGTCTTCTGTTTTTGCTTGCAGAGAAGTAATGAACATGAAAAAAATAAATATATTTTTTATGTTAGTTAAATATGTTATTTTTTTGTCAGACACGTAAAATAAATCAGATGTCTTCATTGAACAAACATTGCTTTGCATTGTAATACCAGATACAGCCCTTTTCAACTGAAACCACTGTACTATGTTGTCTACACCAAATGACAAAACATCAGGCTACTTTCCCAAGAACAAGTCCAAATGTGATTCCATTCAAGGGCACCCGTAAAGACATTTGATCAGATTTCTGGTTAAATGGAAAACAACTAACTTGCCCCTTATCATAATATCTCAGATTATTATTGCCAATTCAGATAGACATCTATAGCAAAGCTGCAGGACACTGTACGGAGGAAAACTATTTGAAAATCAAAAGTACTGCCACTCTTCTTTGGAATGTGCTCTTGGGGAAGTACTGTCCTCGGAACCTCTGATGGGTTGTACAGAAAAAAAGGAAAAAGAATGTTATGAACCCAATAAAAGGACAGTCGATCTATTGATATCATGATAGCAACAATGTTTAAAAATACCAGTGATGGGAGCAGAGAATTCAGAAAACAAGTAGCCATCATAGAGTGAGAGAAATAGAAGGTAAAGAGATAGTAGTGGTACATGGAGCAAGAAAAGTTAATTGCAGTGTACACAGATTTTGTGGGATTGTATCATATATCTAATAAAACAGTTCGATGTGTATCTTGCAATCCTAGATATTTTTTTATTTATTCACCTTTTTATTAATCAAAAACAAAATATAGATCCTCTTTTTTTAATATAGTCCTGTTTTCAGCCCCCCTTTTAGTTGCATATAACATATTGTTTTTTTCTCTGTTTTATTCTTCAGTTTGTTCTTTTTTGAATTCCCAGCCCCTTCATCTTCAAGTAAGGGCTTGTAGAAGTAAAGTCATGCAGAATAGTCATGCTGGTAAACAAAGTAACAAAAATGCATTTTCTTCTTTTTTTTGATTTGTCTGTTTTTGTCTATGAAATTGTTCATCTCTCTCTTGTTTTTTTGTGTTCATTCTGTCCTTTCAGAGTTGCAATGCCTTTTTTTATCTCCCTTTCATTTGCCAGTCCTGAATATTCCATTTTTGATGCAGAAGACAACTGTTTACCAACGTCATCACCGTTGTAGTACTTGAATCCATTCTGTTTTTGTTATCTCTGCAATGAAGCACTTCCAGTACAATTTTAATTATAATTGTAGATGTTGGCAGCCAGGTAAGCTTGGTAGGTAGGACATCAGGAATTTTGCATTGCATTAAAAACCATTTAATTCTTAGTACCCACGTGTAGGTGTTCCCCCAAATATATTTGATTTTATATATGTTTTATATATGTTCACTGGCATTCGTAATTCTTCTTTCACTCCATCCTTTTCTCTTGCTCATTCTCTCTTCTTCTTCTCATGCCATGCAATGCTGTACAGAGGTCACACAAAGAAACATTGAACAGAGTAAAAGGGGGGGGAGAGAGAGAGAGAGAGAGAGAGAGGGAGAGAGAGAGAGAGAGAGAGAGAGAGGGAGAGAGAGAGAGAGAGAGAGAGAGAGCAGTGTGTCCATCCACACTGTTTTGTCACTGCTTTCTATCCCTTGCAAAAACAGCAATGCAGAGGAGTACTCACAACCTGAATTTATTTGATATGACTTAAAGTGTCCTCATAAAGTGTCTATTTCTCCAGAGCCAACCTCAGTGCTTTTAGTGGGAGATAGTGCGCTTTGTCTCTAGAGCCCAATCTCTGTCTTTCTCTGTCAAGGTCAATGCACACTTCTTCTCATTCAGAGAGCAGAGAGCAGAGCAGGTCTTTCAGCTGGTGACCAGTATCAGTATACGAATGTGAGTCCGTCTTACTGTACGCAGACATATTACAAGGTTGGTATATATGTTCCATTGAATTGCTGTTACCTTGAAAGAAATGTCTGTCCCCTATTTATTCTCCTCAGTTCATTCAGTTAATCACATGCTCATGGTACAAGAACCTAATTTGTTTGAGATTATGGGCAGTAAATGTGGGTTTTTTTTGTTGAGTATTTCAAACAATGCATAAATTCCATTTAGCAGCAGGATAATTAGCTCCACATGGATTATTCAGTTTCTTCACCAAAGAGGTGGTGGAGTTGATCTTTGTTGACAGTTGATTCAGTGGATTGATGCTTTTTGTTTGCTTGGTTTGATTGGATTACTGATTTAAAATAGATTGTGACAAAATATAACACAACGGATGGTTTAGCTAAATTATCCAGGTTGCTGGCTTAAGGCTGATCCTGGGTATATGACTAAAAAGTACATTTGATAATTATTTTGGACAGGTGAGATACAATGTCATACTGGCTCAATGTACTGCCTTCAAAAAGGAACCACTGAAGAAGCTGGGGCCCTTTGATTGGTTTTTGTGTTGGCTGTGAGAAGGTTGTCATTGGGCACCTTTAATGACAATGGGCTTAGCTAGGTGATTGGATGACTCTGATCATCACACAATTCGAAGTACAAAGTTGAGTGCTACTTGTATCATGGTCAGGGCATTGCTGGGTTATGTCAAAATGTGAAGGTGGATGAGCTAATTTGCTTCCACGGATGATATAAGCTGGCTCCATGGGGAGCCTCCTGGTCCATTTTGTTTAGTAGGTTATGTGGTAAGGCTTTGGGATTGGGATGTGTGAGACTCTAGTGATCTTGCACAGGACCTTATCCAATCTATTTATGGATGATAAATTGGCTCAGGTGAGTGCATTGTTTATTCTTCCATATAGCTCTCAAAACCAATGTGGTTTAAAAATTAGGATCCGGTCACATGTTGGGTTTTTTTTATTCTATTCCCAACACACGCTTAGGTCCAACATCTAGGCAGTATACTTGACTGAATAAGTGTCTGTTAATGAACTTACTGTCAATGAATTCACAGTGTAGGGGGCTATTTCAGACTAGGGATATATATATATATATATATATATATATATATATATATATATATATATATATAGTACCACATTTAGTATATCTTCTTATATCATATATAATTGTTTTTATAAAAATAATGGTAACTAATGGAAGACTGGTAATGGTGTGGGAAATGTTACCATGGAAATCTCTTCTGTAAGAATGTACAATTATTAATTTGGGGTAGAAAAATAAGTTTAAAATGACACAAAGTTCCATTCCCCATCACCTTAGCCAAGACCTTGCTCTTACTTTTCAGAACCATTGTTACAGCTTTGGTACAATTGGGATACCCATCAGTCTTTGGGTTTAGTCTGAACACCCCCAATTACATCATGAAATATATTTAATCTTTGTTTATCATAGATGCCAGTGTATTGCAATTTCATTGTTTTTTGTTAGACTATCAAGCATGGTCAGTCTGAATATGATTGGCCTTTTATAACTGAGGCTGTCTAACAAGTAAAATGGAGAGATGGGAGTCATAGAAAGTCTGAAAATTTGTAAGTACAAAATAATTGATGGCAATCAAGTCTTAATATAAGATGTTTTTTTTTCTTTTACAGTCCATTTTATCTGAGGGGGAAAGTACAGAATGTGTAAGGATGGAAGAGAAAAGAGTAAAAAGTAATGCAGAGAGAGGAGTAATTCAGAGAGGAGTAATGTAGAGAGAGGAGTAATGCAGAAAGTAGAGTAATGCAGAGTAAGGAGTAAAATGTAGTGTGAGGAGTAATGCTCTGAGAGGAGTAAAATGTAGTGTGAGGAGTAATTCAGAGAGAGGAGTAAAATGTAGTGTGAGGAGTAATTCAGAGAGAGGAGTAAAATGTAGGGTGAGGAGTAATGCAGAGAGAGGAGAAATGTAGGGTGAGGAGTAATACAGACAAAGGAGTAATGCATAGAGAAGAGTAATGCAGAGAGAGGAGTAATGTAGGGTGAGGAGTAATACAGACAAAGGAGTAATGCATAGAGAAGAGTAATGCAGACAGAGGAGTAATGTAGGGTGAGGAGTAATGCAGAGAGAGGAGTAAAATGTAGAGTGAGGGGTAATGCAGAGAGAGGAGCAAAATGTAGAGTGAGGAGTAATGCAGACAGAGGAGTAATACAGAGAGAGGAGTAATGTAGGGTGAGGAGTAATGCATAGAGAGGAGTAATAGAGAAAAAGTGTATTGAAGAGTGGAAAGCAATGTGGAGGGAGGCATACTGAAGAGCACAGTGTAGTAAGAAGTGAGTCTGGTTGTTATGATTGTGTAGCTATGATGGGTACTCAGTCGCATAGAATCCAGGGGAACAACTGAAGTCAGTTTTGATGTTGATTCATTTCCCAGTGGTTAAGGATACTGTTACCAAAGAAATTGCACTTTGATTTCTTTTGCAAAATAATGCTGATGGTGTATCCCTGTCTTGGTTCTGTCTAAATGTGCTCAGCTGTATGAGAATCCACCAGGGAAGATTCTTTGAAGAGTCCCAGGAGGGTTTTGCAGCTTAATTCTCAAATAAACTGAGGGTTGGTTGATGCAGTATGATGAGTGAACATGGAGAGTGCACAGGGTCAAGTCCCAGCAGATTCACGACAGAATAAATGAGTGGTAGAGAAAAATCATTGTTCTGTGTCCATTTTCCATATCACTTTCTAACACTAGGTACCTTTTTCCTTTTCCAATCCATATTGCCTGTTTTCAGCGGTGGAAGGTATAGGGGTGCGTATCTCACTTTCATCTGTTATGGCAAGGGTTGGTTCTAAAGTCTCTCGTGCAAATAGGTTTAAGGGTAGGACGGAACAGAGATAAGACACGCATGCATCAGTGAGTTGTTCCATGTCAGTCTATTCATCCTGTCAGTTAAAAGGGTGTCTGTCAGTCTGTTCTCGGCCAACAAATGCTACAGTGTGTTAGCAGAGATGCTACATGTTTGGTCATGGGGCTTAAGTCACTTAGTCAGTTGATGCATTTGAGTATCGTTACTTGCTCAGGGAATCATCGCAGCAGTCAGTTGGTGTGGTAGTGAGAATCAGCTTTCGCAGTGTTGTGGTGCATTAGGACGCTGTTGGTTTTTGAGTGTGTCCATGGATCTCTCCGCTTGTTTGCAGGTTGCCACAGAAGTCCACAGAAGCTGGAGTTGCAGAAGTCCCATGAGGTTGCTTTGGTTACAGTTCTGACTTCACAATTCATATTTTCTTCTCTGTCCCTATCATCGCTGTCCCTCGATCTGTGTCTCACATCTTGGTAATGAGGCTCCATCCGTGAATTCATGATCAACTGATCAATCTTATACTTTCTTCTTTAGAGAAAAGGAGGATTTTAGAAACTCAACACTGGAAAACAGAACAAATAAGAAGAATTAGTGATTGAGTTAGAAAAGAATGATGCATTCATTAAAACATACAATAAATAGAACTAGGAATGAAATTAATTAATTAATCAATTCAAGTTGTAATAGTTTAAAACTTCAACCATAAGATATAGTTTCATTTTGTACCATAGCACACAAATAATGTCTTTCTCAGTTTCATAAGTGCTGTTATATTGAAGACCGAAACATATTGAAAGACACTTCTAAAAATATGCATTATGTGCATGCATTCTCGTGAAGGACAAAGTTTTACTAAGCTATCATTTTGTTCTGGTACTTGGTTGAAAAATTAATTCTAGTAAAATAAGTGATTTTGAAGGCTTCAACAAATAAAAGAAGACGTCTAAGCAAACTGTAAATAACACACAAAACCATCAAAAACAGTTATTACCACTACGAATACTTTTGGCAGTTTGTTGTCATACACTGACATTTCATATTTTGTAACATACAGTATCATTAAGGCGTCTGTTAATAAGAGCAGATAAAGATCTGGTGATTGTTCTCTCTGACCAATATATGTACTGTATGGAGCTAATGTCCAGCTTCCTGGTGAATGTTTATGATGTCACACACAGTGGATAATTATGATGAGACGGGGCTAGAGGCTTGATTCAGTTGCAAACTTACCAATATGTAGCACAACTTGTTGTCATTCACAGTGAAACACATTTACAGTATGTTTGGCAAATATTTGGATGAGAGAGCACAGAAAGCATGCACAGTAAGCGCCTCACAGTTTTGCCTTTACACCTTTGAATTGTCATCCCATTGGCAAAAAAAAAGCTTTTTCTTCTGTGCATTATATTGTTTCAATAGTTCAATAGTACCTCATTGCACAACACAACAAAAGAGATAAAATTAAGCATGTACTTACTTTTGAACCTTTCAGTCATTGGACTGTTAGAGCAATAAGGCACATGATGATGGAGATGCAGTTAGTGGTCCAGCTGACTTTCAGTTTTAGCATTCAATACTTTAATTTGTGAGCTGTTTGTTTGCTGGGAATGGGCCAAAACTGTCATTCTATATATATTTATCTTAATCTAAGGAAGACAATGAGGAACTGAAGCACAAGTCACATGTTCTAAAGGCTCAATCCTTTTCCTGACCAGAGAGGCTCCATGGAGATGATAGTATTTGAAATTGAAATGTACAGCATGCACACTGAGTAATTAATAAACTGACTGTTATTTTCACTAATAAAGCATATCATTTACGTAATGTTTTTAAAGGAAATGCTTCTAAGCAGCGCATTGGTCTAATTTAATTATTGCCTATGAAGCTACAAATCAGTCATGAGCCCCATGTTACAGTACAATACAATTCCGTTTACCTGCTGTCTTTCACAGTTGCTAAATACAGAACAAGCCAATGTGACTGTTAATCATGGAAGAATGCATAGTTTTTAGTCACCAATAACGATGAGATACCTTTTGAACAAGACATGCACAAACTAAATATATTACAGACAGACAGACAGACACACACACACACACACACACACAAACACACAAACACACACAAACAAACAAAACAATACTCTTACACATAAACATTGGGTCCAGACAGAAATATTACTGTAGAATGTGAAGACACAACAAAAATGGTACATAAATGACAACACAAAACATCACATATACATGACACAAAACATATACAAGCATACATTCCTACACTGACAAGTGACCAGCTTCCTTTGGCGCTTGCCATTTTTTCCTTTTCATTCTTCTATAAACTGTTCCCCATTTTTTACAGTTCTCTCTTCAGATGTTCATTATCTTCTTTGCATCATGCACGTTCTGTCCATAATACATTCTTGTTCTGTCCTTTTCTATTATAGGTGGAATGTTGCAGGTTGTAATCCATCTTAAGTTGTAGATGGATTACAGATGGTTGTAGATGGGTGGGGCATGAAATCATTTGATTTCATGGCCCACCCCCCAAGTTTTTTTGTTTTTTGTTTATCTTCCTATTTCTTCTTTGTGTATTTGATGAAGAAAACGGGGCTTAATTTAAAAAAAAAGAAAAGTTCGAATAAATCACTAAATAATGACTCTAATGCAACAAACACTAACAAATAAAAACATTAAGGAAAATATATATAATGGGATGTGTCAAAGAAAGACTTAAATAAAAGAGCACATTCTGTTCATTTTGAAGCATACAGAAAAATAGATTATACACAGGCACATGCTATGTAGTATGTGGATTTCCTTATGGTGTGCATATATCAGTGTTCTCCAAAAGTATGGAAACGGTAAAGTGAAATTAGTCGTTTTTTTATGTACTTAAGCATTTGGATTTGAGATCAAAAGATGAGTACGGACAAGCAGCTTGTACAAGCATGGGATTTACATGTATTTATGTTTTACCGTTTTATAGAAACAGATGTTTTTGTGTTAGTCCCCCCATTTTCAGAAAGTTAATGGATGACTGACAGGTGTTGCTCAGGTGTTTCCTTCTGCGTGGATAAGGAGCAGTGAGTGCCTTGACTTGGTTTTAGCCTTAATTTTCGTCTGTGGACATTTGTGCTTTCGGAGTCATAAGGCATACACCATCATGAAGATCAGAGAACTGACTATGGCTGAAAAACAATTAATTTGTAAGCTGAAAGACCTCACTGAGATGAATAGCACAGAAACGCAATATTTCAAATAAAGCAATTTGGAAAATTCTGAAGAAACCACTAGTGGACTCTGTACAGGTCAGCCAAGGAAGACCACTCTAAAACAATGGTCAGTGACATCAGCAGCATTAGCAGGGGTGAAAATATAACAAGCCACTGTAAAATATCACAAGCCACTGTATGCAGAACCACTGCAAGATGCAAACCTCTCATCAGCAGCAAGAATCAAAAGGCCAGATTTGAATTTGCCAAAATAAATACAAAGGTGAGCCAGAAAAGTTCTGGAACAAAGTTTTATGGACAGATAAGACCAAAATAAACATTTTCCAATGCAGTGGAAAGCTGAGAGTATGGAGAATGGAAGGAACAGCCCATGATCTAAAGCACACCTTATCTGTAAAACATGGAGGAGGTAGTGTATCACAGCTTGGGCATCTATAGCTGCTTCTCGAACAGGCTCAGTCGTTTTATTGATGATGTAATGGAAGATGGCAGCAGAAGGATGAATTTGGAAGTGTAGACACACATTTTGTCTGGCTGTGTACAAAGAAATTCCTCCAATCTCATCAGCTGGCACTTCCTCCTGCAGCAAGACAATGACCCCAAACATACTGCCTATGCATCCAAAGCATTTGTCAATGGGAAAAGGTGGAAAGTTTTGGACGGGCGAAGTCAGTCACCAGTTTTAAATCCAATTGAGCATGCATTTCACTTGCTGAAGAGGAGGCTGAAGACAGAAACCCAAACAAAAGATCAGCTGAAATTGATTGTAGCAAAGGCCTGGAAAGGCATTGCCAAAGAAGATACCAAATGTTTGGTGATGTCAGTGGGTTGTAGACATGATGCAGTTATTGCATATAAGGAATATGCAACCAAATATTAGATTTTATTGCTGTGATTTACTTTTGAATTCATCCACTTTTGCACAGCTGAAAATGGGGAGACTTAACACAAAAACAGCTGTTTCTGTAAAATGGTAAAACACATACAGGGCTATATTTTAACGATCTAAGTGCACGGTCTAAAGCACATGGCGCAAGTGCATTTAGGGCGTGTCCAAATCCACTTTTGCTAGTTTAACGGCGGATAATCTGAGCGCAAAGTAAGGCGCATGGTTCAAAGGTGTTGTACTTAGTCTCTTAATTAATCATAGGTGTAACATGAAATAAACCAATCAGAGTGTCATCTCCCATTCCCTTTAAAAGCCAGGTGCCCTTGCACCTTGGCGGATTGCTATTATAATGGCAGATTTGCCAAGTAGTAGGAAAGAACGCTTCTCTGAACCATTATGACATTATAAAAAACCATTATTACATATATTTAAAAAAAATATCGCGCGTTGTGCACCCGCCTATGTAGACGCATATTACTATTTTAATAATGCGCCCTTAAAATAACAGTAAAATACTGCGCCATTGACGTAAGACCAGGTTTTTATTGGTCAATCACGCAATCGCTTTCCACTGCCTCAAGATGGCAATGCGCCAACAATGCGCCTGACCACACCTCATTTTAAGACCAACACGCCCATGGGCACTCAGATGGACGCGAGTACATTTGCTATTTAAACAACGTGGGCGCTGGATGGGAAAATGACAACTGCGTCGGTCTGAAGACACTTGCGTTGCGCTTGCGGCCGCTTTGCGCCGGGTGTAAGATAGAGCCCACAGTATGCTTATAAATACCATGAAATAAAAGCTGATTGTCTGTATTTTTTCTCTCATATTAATTTTGATCTCAAATACAAATACCTTACGTATATAGCAAAAATTATGATATAATGGAGATCACACTTCAAATAGACAGTACTTTATTTTGGATGGCATTATGGAGAATTAATTAAGAAACACATACATATTCCTGAGGATTTGGGAAGTGTGGTATGAATATGATGCTAACAATTACGATTCTACTATTTTTATGCTACTCACACAGAAAAGAGTGTCATGCCCAGAAACTTTTCGAACAGAATAACAAACACAGAAAAGGGGGACAAATTTGGCGAAAGTGCATTAAGACAGAGTGCTAACCTTAGCATGGTTATTTTACAATATTTTCAAGGTAAAAATCATGCATAGTATGCCTTGCACATTGGCTCACCCTCAATACTGCCAACATATAAAACATTTAATTATATTGCAGTGCTCTTGCCTCTGAAATGAAGCATCCAATTTTTCTGAAAAGCTCCTGTCCCACTGAAAATTCACCAATGTAACTCAGATTCAACCGCATATTACAGAACATTTGATTAGTTATGATAGTTATGACACCTTTGGTCAATCAGTATTGTGCCAGCGGTTTAAGCAGTGCAGTCACCTACAGCAAGAACTCTGCTGGTGGACTGCAGAACAAAAAGAAGCAGCAGATTTGGTGTGAAATAGATTGATATCTCATGAATGGATAGTATCATCTATTCCACCATGACCTCAAATTTCCTAAGGAGCATTCCATTAACTTCACTCCAAAGTCTACATCTCCAATGGATCCTCCAACTCTACTCCTTCTTCTAACACTCCAGAACTCCACCATAGCCATCTTAAACCCCCCAAAAAACCTCATAGAACAGCCCAATAAATCCTTTCACAACTTTATAAATCTCTCATGGAACATTCCAGTAACTCCACTTTGGCGTTCTTAAATCTTCAATAGAACACTCACACCACCCTGACCTTTTTATTTAAATAATGTGGCACCTAACACAGGGCTGTGTATGTGAAGTTCCCATCCTATATTGGAACATCCAATTGTAATCCCTACTGCATTCATGGAGCAACCCCACTGCACAGGAAACATCCTTGACCTTCTAAAATCTCCAAAGGAAAGACTCACTGACATCACAACAACTTCTTAAAATTTCAATGGAACAGTCCAAAGCTCTATCCCCAACGTCTTAATGGAACAGTCTATCTACATCCAAAAGTAGGAACCCTGTATAAACTGCATACCCTGTTCAGAAACATAGCCACATTGTAGTGTAAAGATCTCCTTCTACTTAAAGGGGAAGTTCACTTTCTGGGGGTTTAAATATTAGTGTGTCTACAATAAGTCCAAACAGTTTTTTTTGCAACAGAGGATATATAGATAATTACAGACATTTCTGACAACCTTCTGGGCTTACATTGCGAGTAGCATAGGGCCATCCAGGGATTTGCTTTCTTTGTTAGTATTATTACATGAGCTTTGGGAATGAAGAGCTTCTGCTATTTGAGAACTGAGAAGCGGAGAAGTACTAGGACAATTTAAAAGCAGACATTTATGCTTATAATTTAAATTAAATTATCTAAATTATCTATTCAATTATTCTGTTCATATGCACAGCCTCCTGAAACAAAACGTCACTGTACAAGTTGATATAGAATTATTTGAAGTGCATTTTATTGCTTTTGACCACAAACCCCCAAATGCCCCAATACCCTTAAACACTGGCTGGTTGTCAGAAAAATTCAGTGATGTACTGAATAACTGCAACATTTTGTGGATGTACTGCCCTGTCCATCAAGGCCACACCTCCACTTCTTTCACCAACGGTACTCAGAAGTTGTGTCATCATTCTTTTCATTAGCATTTTTGAGACTTCTGGGTGAAAAAAAATAGATGGCCTGTGGGAGAAATAAATAGTATTTTCCTAATTCCTTATAATAATTTATGACATTCGGATGTTTGTATACGAAAAATGTATGCTTTTCACCCATTTTTTTATAATCCAAAAAAGTATGTGTAATTAAAAAAAACAAATGTATGTATTTCTGTAAATATCTTTATTGTTGTTATTGTTGCTGTGCTCGCTATTAATTTCCTTAAGTTATTCTAGTCCTTTCTTTGCTGGCTAATGGTAGCTGTGGCCAGCTTGGAAAGCCACCAGGCTAACTGCAATGTAAATAACATTTACAGCATTGGTAACGAATGAGAACAGCAACAATAACGACAGGAAATATATTTACAGTGATATATACAACTGTACAAAATAGAAAAATGTATAATTTATTACACTATAATGGGTAACAGTAAACGGTTTACACACATGAATGGCAGTGCTGTGTGTGATGATGTAATTGTGGGAGGAGTCATCACAGGTGAGATAACCACTTAGCCATAAGTATTTTGTTTTTTTTAAATGACACGATTTTTAGATTATAAAAGATTTATTTTTTTTCATAGACAAACACATGTCCAAATGCCATGCATTATTTTGAAGGAATTAGAAAAACTCCACTCATTTATCCCATAGCCTTATTTTTTGATCTAGAAGGCTCGAAAATTCTGCCAAATCTTACTGGAATGACGACATAACTTCGACATAACATGCTGCTTACAGCATCAACAGCAAAGTTCATAATACAGTAATATTGTTACTAAATTTTGTGAAATTCTTAACAGTAAGGTGATTGGTTGTCTGCAATCCTTTCTGTGACAGCAGGTGTTTTTACATAGTTGCATTACATTACTCAGCCACATGCTAGGATTTGCTGATGACATCATTGCATACCAGTATTATTGTTAAAGATCTCTCTGTGTAAGTTTTAGCAGCTCTGTATGAAATTATTACTTGATCAAAATGATTTCATTGCACCTAATTGTCTATATACATTCCAAACCTTTATGTTAAATCAATTAAATATGAATTCAGTGATAAGATTTCGAGCACCTCTTTCTTTTGTATTCTGTATGTTTCAAGACATCTCCAGATGAGAGAAGACAGAATGTGATGAATGGAAATAAAGAAAGAAAAGAGGGCTAGAGGGAGATGCGGAAAAGTCATATTTGGACTATCCTTAAGCACCATTTAACTTTCGTACAGTACATGTATAACGGGCTCTCTCACCTCATAAGCTCTTGGCATGAAGATCTCAGTTCTGCCATTTGTGTATCCACAATAGGCAGCAAGACTATTGGGAGCAAAATACCTGTCCATTTTCAAGCATGCAATCAGCCCCTATATGCATAAATAATATATGTATGCATACAGAAAATATGTATTCTTATCAAAACAAACCCATTGATTATAATATTAATACAGACATGTTCATAGCTTTTTCCAGCAACGAAAATCCATGCATGTTGAAAAAACAACTGGATTTACATGTCCTTTTATGGGTCTAAACCAGACCTGGATCAAATACGTATTTGTTTTGGATTCAAATTATTTTCTATACTTTACTTTCCAATACAACTTGTCTGTTATATTGGAACCAATGAAATACTCTCAAAAAGTATGAACCCCACCTTCTGGTCATATTGGCAGGCTAAATTACACCAGGCAAGATCAACAGAACACAGAGAAGTATTTGAATCCGAAACAAATACGTATTTGACCCAGGTCTGGACTAAACGAAGCATCCTCAGTCAAACATACAAATACCAGGATGGAGTGAGGGACAGCACAGAGAAAGAGAGCAGAAATCCAGGCAAAGATTCGTGAATATTTGGATACATCACTAGGATTTCAATGTCAATTTCCCCTCCCTCTTTCATCCCCTGTCCACTCACTCCTCGTTTTTACCTCAAGCAGACTTACAAAATACAGATATGTACATTTTCTATAATTATACATCACCTCTAACGGCATTGCAGATTGGGCTAGTACACATGCCAGCTGTAGTATATTTCTGTTTTACTGTTACAGTCTCTAAAAGCCTCATAGAGGGGTATGCTTCCATAATGATGAT
Source organism: Anguilla anguilla (assembly GCF_013347855.1). NCBI lineage: Eukaryota > Metazoa > Chordata > Actinopteri > Anguilliformes > Anguillidae > Anguilla > Anguilla anguilla. Next base: position 41,320,611 of record NC_049202.1, read on the forward strand.
TTCTACTTCAAAAGTAACCTGAGTATTTTTAGCAAATGCAATTGAGCAGAGTTGCCTTCTTCGCCACCACTCAAAAGACCAGTTCAAACACATAGATCAGCAGGTTTAAATTTAGAAAATATGGTGTCCCCCAACATTATTCAATTCATTCTGAGTTTTCCTTATTTTTGCAGGTCTATTCATACTTGGAAGACTTGGAAGGTGATGAGTGAAACTAATATAGATCTGGATACATGAAAGGTGATTGCTTTTCATTTATGTACTCTCTCACTGAGAGTTCTGAGGATCAGCTTTTTAAATCACAGATACAGTACCTTTACACATTTACTTGTATAAGCTCTGAAATCAGCCCTTGCACACCTGAACTTTGATTGTGATCAACTCAAAGCAAACTCTACCCTTGGCCTTGACAATGAATTTGGCTAAAAAGTATTAGTAAAACAAAATTGTACTCATCAATACCTGACAGAGATTTTATCAAATCATATTTACTGCCTTCAGATTGACAATAGATAAAATAACTGGTTTTTAAAAATCTGGAACTGTTTAATAAAACAAAATGAGGGAATGTTAAGATCATTGTTTACCACTGCAAAATATATTGGTATGTTAAAATAATGTATTAAATAGTCAAAACAATGAGAAAATATAGTGCAAAAATGAATCTTAATGTTCTGTTTTAGAGAGTGAAGTTATGTACAATTTTTACGAGCTTTTTCAAAAGATGACAATATATAATTTAATATTTTTCCTGAAATAGTGAAACAAAAAGCAGAAATAGTATTATTTATTCTATACCCTTGCTCTATCTGTATGTTAAAAAATGAATGGTTAGAATGTCTTGCAACAATGAAGAGTTACCGTTTAGAGAACTACATGGCAGGGTAAGGAATGAGATTTGCAAAGGCAAAGTATCTTAACCATTATCAATAAAGCAAACAGTATCATCAAACAGCATTACACTCAAAAAATCTATCATTGGATATACTCAATAATATTATAAACAGTGACTGCACACAATATTATTAAGTATATATGACTCCAACTAATTAAGTACTTGTGCAATTACTTAATCAATTGATGTCACATATACTTAATTTGTCTAGTTTGTTAAATTACAGCATCATGTTGCCATCAGTGTTCAAAGTGTTTGATCCAACTGGCACTTAATGTTCTAATTGACTCTCTAGAATAAATAATAATAGCTTTTTCATCAGTGTCAGAAAGACACCATAATTTGTCCTTGATGATTTAAATACTGGGCTTTTAGAATGCAACTTTACCCAATTGTATTTTTTTTTTTTTGGTGAGGAAGGAGATAAATTAACACAGAAAGACAAGACAGAAATTAAACCTCTGACAGAATTAGAAACAGCTATGCAAACAATAAATCTACAAATAAATTAGTGGTATATGTATATACAGCTACAGTTGCTTGCATATTGTGTTGGCACACTACATTTGTTTGTGTCAAAAACTATTTACTTCTGTCAGTCCAATAACCATTCATTGCTGCCCATTTTGTGAAAAAATACTGTTCAAGTAAAAGGAGGTAAAGGAATTGAGAAAACCCATAAACTAGAAAACAAATACTAAACTGGACTAAAAATCAGCAATATTGACAAAAATAATAATAACAAAATTCCATGTGCAGAAAAGTCAAATTCATTAGAGAGCAATCAGTACTCTGATTACTTTTGGTCTCATTATTGATAACATGAAACAGAGAAATGGCAGGTAGCTGGAGAGAGAGGAAGAAACAGGAGGTTGACATCATCAAAACTTAAGACTGATATGTGTGCACATGCAGAATATGGTAAAGTACAATCATCAGCTCAAATTTGGGAGGATAGTCAGTGGGAAGAAACAGAAGCTTTCAAATCAATGGTTCTTCCCTTACAGGTCCTTTCCATACAGTTTGAAGGAAAATCATGTTACATGGCCCAGATGTGTTGATCAGTCCAGGCAATGGAAATGGCTCATCTTGGAGAAGGGTCAAAATAATTACGAAAGCAGAGCCTTCACCTCTTTAAATAGAGTTTGTTAGTGCCATCGTCTCTGTGGTTTCTTTATGGGTGTTAAAATTTGCAGTTTAATGATGTCATTCATTTGGAATTATGATTCATTGCACTCGTTGACGAATATATTTATTACCCACGAGAATCCAAGAAATTTTCTCCAAATATTATCAATAATATTAATAGTGATAATGATGATGATGATAATAATAATAATAATAATAATAATAATAATAATTCTGATATACACACCCCATTTTAAAGCACTAATGGTATTTTAGTAAAGCAAAATTATTTTGTCAATTATGTTGCATTAGTGGTGACTAGATAATACTTTACATATCTGTATAAAGCTAGCTTCACTGATGACTTTATATCTTATTGTGGAATAATTATATTTTTCTTTGATTTTAATAGTTTTGTAAATTTTGTTTTCATTTGTTCTTATTTATAATCATTTACTCCTGTCCTGGTTATTCTTTCACACTCTCTCTCACAAGCTCATTATGTGCAGGTGTGTGTGTGTGTGTGTGTGTGTGTGAGAGAGAGAGAGAGAGAGAGAGAGAGAGAGAGTGTGTGATTTAAAATCTTCCTGTTTTGGAATTCCACATAGATACCCTTTTAAATATGATTTCAATCCTCTGAAATTTCAGAATGTAAGCAACTACTTACAATAAATTGTACAAAATTTTCAGTCTGTGTAAACCTGTATTGCATATATTCCTCTCTATTAATCAAATAGAGAAGGAATATATAAATCCACCATATTTTCATTTGATTTATCCTGCAAATTCTGCTGAGAAGTTTAGTGTATTTAAATACATTTGGCAAGGATAACACACACACACACACACACACACACACACACACAAAGTTTCTGCACAATGAACCTAGTTCTTATTTCAGTAACATTTGGCTGAAATTTTCTGTACATCTTTGCTTGTTATTGTAACAATATCTATCAACTAAGGCATGATTAACAATCCCTACGTTAACTACACAAGTACTGCGTTTCCATTCATGATGTAGACACCTGACATCTTTTTTCTTCTGCTTCTCAAACATTTTTAACTTCATACCACCTAGTCATACAGTTGTTATCACAATTTTTATCAATGTTTAGCAGACTTGTTCCTCCAGCTGCTTAGATCACACAGTCTGCACATTCATTATCATTATCATTATCAATATTGGCATGTTTGTTGCTGTGATTTAAGCCTTCATCTCAGTGGCTGATCCCACTTCCGTTTCCTCTTTCTCAATCTGCTACAAAATGGAGGGGATGGGGGACCGGCAGCGCCTGAGGGGGCCAGGGGCATCGAAGGGTTCAAACGATGGGTTTGTAATGGGGGTGAGGCGCATGGCAGACCCAGTCATTGCTGAAATGTTGCTGAGGCTGCGAGATTTTTCATAGTCAGTTGCTAGCGAGACACCATCGTTTGGAAATTTTTGAATGTTATTTGGCCATTTAAAATAATAACGTCAAATTTTGTTTGCAGATACAAATTAATACAGAATGAATTTAGGATAAGCATGTTGTTTTATTTTAGTTATTAATAGGAAATAGCATAAATGGAGAATACACAGATGAAGATGAAGATGCCCGAGATGTATTAAATATGGGTTATTGCACAGCGGAGTGGACATAATGTTTTAAGTAAAGGAGTGAAAAACAGAGTGAAATAAAATGGTAGGCAGTGTGCACAGAACACAGTAACACAAGTTAAAGTGCAACAGAAAAATAACCAAAACAAAGAAATCATATAAAATGTTGAACAATAGACAGAGAAAGACGAATACAGACAAACAGACAGACAGACAGAGACAGACAGACAAGACAGAACAAAACAAGAAAATGAGAGTTATGAACTATGTCATTCAATTCTTGCCATAACAGCCCACATTGCCAGAAATATATTGTTAAACTGTCAAAACATTTAGACAAGTAGAATAAAACACCTAAATTCTCCCATTTATAATGCTGTTTATTGCTTTGTGGTTGATCCTGAATAGCTATATGTACTTGTTATGAGATGTGATTCAACATTCTGGGCTCTATTTTAACAATCTAAGCGCACGGTTTAAAGCGCATGGCGCAAGTGCATTTACGGCGTGTCCGAATCAACTTTTGCTAGTTTAACGGCGGATAATCTGAGCGCAAAGTAAGGCGCATGGTTCAAAGGGCTTGTACTTAGTCTCTTAATTAATCATAGGTGTAACATGAAATAAACCAATCAGAGTGTCATCTCCCATTCCCTTTAAAAGCCAGGTGTCCTTGCACCTTGGCGGATTGCTATTATAGTGGCGGATTTGCCAAGTAGTAGGAAAGAAGTGAAAGCGTGCGAGCAGACCATCTACGGCAACAGCAGGATTCCACCAAATATTATATTATGAATATTATGTTAATATATATAATATAATATTAATATTATATTACCAATATTATGACTAACCATTATCGCGTATTGTGCACCCTTACTATCTTAATAATGCACCCTTAAAATAACAGTAAAATACTGTGCCACCAGGTTTTTGTTGGTCAATCACGCAATCGCTTTCCGCTGCCTCAAAATAGCAATGCGCCAACAATGTGCCTGACCACACCTCATTTTAAGACCAACACGCCCATGGGGGTTCAGATGGACGCAAGTACATTTGCTATTTAAACAACTTGGGCGCTGGATGGGAAAATGACAACTGCGTCGGTCTGAAACTAGCAAAGACACTTGCATTGCGCTTGGTGCCGCTTTGCGCCGGTTTGAAAATAGAGCCCTCTGTGTTTTATGTAAAATAAGCACTGATAAGCATTTTAGCTCAGTAGATCAGGACATACATTGAGCCTGAAACAGCTAATATATACCATTTTGACAGAATGAAAGTGTCATGATTGTGCAGGAGGTCAACATAAGCCAACATATTGCTCTTTCTGCTTTTTGCATTGCTGCATAAAGTTGTGTCATGCATATTTGCGTTTGTGTCACATACTGACAAATAATTAATGTAAGATCGGACCACAGAAACTATGGTACAAATAAATTAGATATGCAGTACCAATGTCATAGAGTCATAGTAGATTAACATTTTTGCATCCCAAAACTTAACAGATGGACAATCCATAGCATAAGAGTTGGAAAGAAGTTTTACTATGCTATGGGTAAGGGGAATCATGACAAGATGTGTTTTTAGCTTTAAGTGCTTTTTCATTTTAATTTATTATATATATTTTTTACGTCAATGGGAAGCTTGGCTACTCAGTTTCCCTCCTTGCATGACCTGCTAACAACTTCACTGAACCAATGGCTGCCTTCCCCTCTAAGTCATTCTACTCTCCTCCTTCACAACAGCACTCCATGTGGCTTGAAGCAAGAGATAAGGAGAGCATACAAGAAGACCAAAAGTGGAATGTGACATTTGTTGAAAAGGATAAACTATATATCGCACAGTACATGTGAACAGAGCCACCAGCTATATAGGACTGCATGGCACTGCACAGAGAGGAGACAGTGAACAGCAGCATACATCACTACCCCACCAAAGAGCTTATGGTGATAAAGTACAGTACATGGATGCACATTACTCTAGACTACATTAAACACCACTTGCTCCATAAATAAAGACCTTTCTTTCTACAGATGGCAGAGGTGCCTTAGTGGAAAGGAAACATTATGAAATATTAATGAAGTATTTCTGTGAGGGTGCTCTGCAGCAACACCACACAAGTGTTTAAAGTGCAACCAGGTGACTTAGATGGTCAGAAAGACTATCTCTGAGTTCTTTGCTCTCTTATGGGGTTATAATGGTCTCATAAATCATTACATAAATTATATGAACCTTATACAAATAAAGTGAAATGCACAAATATTTTTTTATATCTTACGCTAATAAACAAATCTCTCCTGAACAGACAAATGTAATGATACATTTTTGGACATGATTGATCTTTTCTGAAAGGGTTTACCAATGTATGGGCATTCATTTGACCTGTGCATAATGCATCAACAAGGCATGTGTGGAATCCCTTGCAATCATTTGTGAGACATTCTTCACAGCAAGATTTATCCACATTTTTTTATTATAAAGTCTACTCCAGCCAATTAAATTCTAAGACATCCTTTCACTAATGCCCACATTACTCTGACCAGCCACAGCATGCATGTGCTTGACCAATCAGGTCGCCTAAGTTTGACAAGTGCTGCAGCGACAATTCCACTACTTGGTCAGGAAGATGGCTGTACTAGCTGTCAATGTTTGAATGAAGCCTTCAAACCTTGAATCAAAGTGAAACCACATCAATCTTATACCTGTGCTATCCCATGAGTATTTGAGGCGAACAGATGAAAAAAGCTGTCTGGTCAACACAAAGACTTGCAACTCAGGAATATCATGCTGTGAAAGGGAAAACAATCCTGACATCTGTCTGCAGTTTGCGAGTCACAACTTCTTATATTTAAGTTAACTAGTTAGCACAATTATTGAATCCAGTCCTTGCTGAAGCTATGTCCCACAATGAGATACCACAAATAAAATCTTGTTGATAAAGTTACTCAGCCAGGAGTAGCTAGCGAGCTAACGTTAGTGTGTATCAAGTTGAGGTTCGAACTATGTATTGTTGCCTTCAGAGCTATAATGACACTAGCTGATGTCAGGATTGTTTACCCATTTACAGCAAGATACTCAAGTGTCGCGAGTCTTTATCCGCAGTCATGTTGACCATGCTATCTTCATAATTTCCTCTTGAATACTAATGATAAGTATTTATTGTTGCCTTCAGCAATATAAAGACACTAGCCCTGTCTATAGTTATGCTTTTAAAATGAGTGTTTGTACAGGGACTACGCTAAGCAAGCTAACCAGTTAACTTACACATAAGAAGTTGTGTTGCAAGTCTTTATGCGTCGCCATGTTGAACAGGCTTTTTTCATCAAATCTCAAATACTAATGGGTTTGAAGGCTTCATTCATTCACTTATTCATTCAACCTTTATACTCAGGAGAAGACACATTGTTGGACAAGAGCCCTCAAGGGTGCCGAGTTTAGAAATAAAAGATAAACAATGAAATGAAAGCAAGCAAATAAGCAGACAAAGAAAATAACCAAAATACATGAATTCCATAAAACATCTAAGACAATTATCAGGTATAAGCAAAATATCAATAAAACACATTCACAATTAAAACTAGAACTACCCAGAGTCACCAGAATATCGATCAATATTAAGGTTTGTTATAAGTTATTCCAAGTCAATGGTGTGATATGTCTAAAAGCCATCTTTCCAAGGTTTGTATTTACTGTTGGAATTGGAGTCTGATCAGCTTCAAATTTCCATGTAAAAAGAGAAGTAATATAAAATGGCAGTCTGTGTAAAAGAGCTTTGTAAATAAATTGAAATCAATGTTGCTCTCATCTTACACAGACAGAAAGAAAAGAAAAGAAAGAAAAAAAAGCCCACATTTTTGTACATAGTGATGTGTTCCATGAGTCCCCAGTTATGAATCTAAATGTTGAGTGGGGCATTTTCTTGTAAAACCATAAGCCAGCTGATTCCTTGAAGTAAGAACATACATGTAGTAAATCTGATTGGCTGGAGTAGACTAGCTGAAAATCAAAAACATATTTGTGGAACGATTTGCACAAAAATCCACAAATTAATGCAAGCAATACCATATGTACCAGGTGATGCATAAATGCAAAATATTGTCAAAAGAATGCCCGTACATTGATAAATCGTAAAACAATTTAAAAAGTATTATTCCATTTGTCTGTTCGGGAGAGATTTGTGAGTGCAAAAACATATTTGCGAACCAGTAATTTTTGTGTGAACCAATTATTTCGTTTGTATGATTTGAAAATGTTTGTGAATCTCATTGTATTTGTGCAAGGTTCATAATATTTATTTAATGAGACAATAATAACTCGATACTCTCTCAGTGCCGACATCTCAGCAGTTCTCCCTGTCTCAGCTTTAATTAGCCACACCCCTGCTCCTTCCTCTTGTTTGGCCTTTCTTGTCTCACTTGGTTTTAAATTGGCTAAGCCACAATTCTCTTTCTTGATAGAAAGCTGTCACTGTGGGAACGGAGAGGGGGACCTGAGACAGAATGAATAAGGAAGGTAAGACAGTCAATTTGTATGACAAGCTAGCATAACCATTTAAAGAGAAAGTATGAAAGACAGACGAGAGCAGCTCCACACAAAGGCATAAAGAAACACTTTGAAAAGAACAAAGGAGAAAAATAGCAATTAAATGATGGGACAGTCAGTCTCAGTCACACCTTAAAGCTTGTCTCTATCATAACAACTTTGGACGCACTGTATAAATAGCTTCATTGAGGTGTAATAGGAACCACTCAAGCACACGGCTCTATACAGAGAAAATGCTGGGTAGTATATCAAGAAAAACTGTGTTCATGTCCATCAAAAGTCAGTGCTTCAGTTCTCAATTATAAATCACATGTTATGTGAGCCTATAGCTTAGAGCTCATAGAAAATCAATATTACATGATTCTCATTTCTTGGTACAGAGGGTTGGGTGCATGCTTTACCTGATGCAATCTTCAGTATATGAGTCAGCAAAACTATTCTGTAAAAGGCATAGGATTTTCAATGCATGGGACAATGACAAATGCACTGATGTTTTGAAAACACTCTTACTTTCCTGTTTATATATAATGGAAGAATTCCCAGCAGCTTGTAAAATCTAAAAGCATATAACAGGGTTCCCTCTTGAATCACTTAAGCCCTAAGTTTAAATATTCATAATATTGTTATCTGTGGTGTGTTACCTTATTATTGTGTATCTTATTTATATACAAGAAAGACTTGTAAAAATGTACTTAACATTCTTACAAAAAAAATCTTGGTACAAATACAGACCCATTAAAACAGGGAAGGCTGCCTAGTTTAAAACTTAACTACACCTGACAAGGTTTTTCAATGTAATAATTTACTCTGTGTAAATTATGAATTACAGTTTCACATGCCTGCCAGTTTCATAGTAATCAGCAAATCCTAAATTTTCTCTTTCAGAAGCAGGAATATTAGACAACATGCAAGAGAGAGAGAGAGAGAGAGAGAGAGATTCTACCAAAGAATTGAATTGGCTAAAAATCAAATCATTGACAATATCATAAAATCCAAAAATCATTTCAAACATCCAGATCTCACTATTCCGCATTGATGCTTTCCAATATAACATCACAGAGTAAATTCAGTTCTGTAATCTAAAATAAAAATATACTGCACTTGGAAGTTGTTTGTGATATAAGCAGATATGCTTTACCTCTCGATCCCCTAGAGGAGACACCATTTCTTGAATTTGACAATACATATAGAAAGCTTGCTATTTTAATTTACTCAGTAATGGGTACTTTCAGAAGATATAGGCTTACCAGTTAAACCTGTAATGAGCACGGGCAGATTACTGGGTATATTCTGCTGTACTGTTACATTTGCCTGTTCTGTCTCTGTTCTGATAAAGCACAGGAAGCTTTGAAGTTTACACTGCGAAGCAGTCAGTCCCATTTGTATTTGCTGATATTCCTATTATTACTATTTTTCTCCCTTATCTTGCTCAATAACTTAGCCAAACATTAGTAATGTTTTGTCTATTTTGGCACACAGATTATACAGGCCACACATGACCTGGACAAAAAATGGCATGGGTTGGCCATTATGGGGCGCTATAATTCCCAAAATCAAACCCTCAGCCCTGCCGTTCTGTCATCATAAAATGGTCAAACTTGGTACATTGGAGTGTCTCCTCATGCTTCACATTTTTGCCTCTAGGACCCATAAGCTCTGCCAATAGGTTTTGGTAGGCATTTTTTAAAAATTTTAAATACCTTGAAAAGACAACTTCTCATAAAGCATAAGTCCAAATGATGCCAGATTTGGGGTGTTTTGACAGTGAATGTGACCAAACATAGTTTGCAAAAAAATAAAAATAAAAGGAAGTGATCCGACAAACAATGCAATGCAATATATATTAAATTATTTTAAAAATTTTTTCCATAAATTTCAATCTACTGTCAATTGAAATCTAAAAGGTGCATCAGCCTGAAATTAATGATATTCATCCTTATCGTAACCAATTAGTGTCCCACCAATTTAAAAAATGATAGTGTCAAAGATGACAAAAGATGACCTTGCTAGTGCAAAAAACTTGTCAGAAGGGCAGATTGAGATAGATAGATACACTACATAGCTAAAGGTTGGTGGATATCTGACATTCAACATCTCATCCAAAATTATGGGCATTAATATGTTGGTCTGCCCTTTGCTGCTACAACAACCTCCACTCTTCTGGGAAGGCTTTATACTAGATGATGGTGCACTGCTGGAGGGAATTGCTTCTATTCAGCCAGAGGAGCATTAGTGAGGTCTGGGACTTATTGGGCAATTAGGCCTGGCTTGCAGTTGGCTTTCCAACTGATCCCAAAGTTTTGGATGGGGCTGAGGTCAGGGCTGTGTGCAGGCCAGTCAAGTTCTACCACACCATTCCTAACAAAACCATTTCTACATGGACCTCACTGTGTGCTCGGGGGCATTGTTATGCTGAAACAGGAAAGGGCCTCCCCCGAACTATTGTGGAGGCACAGAATCATCTAGAATAAGATTGTATACTGTAGCGTTAAGATTTGCCTTCACTGGAACTAAGGGGCCCAGCCCAAAGCATGAAAAACAGCCCCAGACCAAGGTGCGTCCAGATACTTTTGGTCATACGGGTTGTACACAGGGAAGTGCTATACATCCCAGCTTGAATCTCCATAATAGTCAGAAGAAATGGCAAAACACATTTTAAAACAAACCATATCATAAAAGATGAGGAGGCGCATGAGTACCATCATTACCTATTTCATTGTATCTCAGTCAGCCCTGTCCTAATCAAGTATTACCCAACCTGCACTGGAGCAATGCAGAGCTGTACTGGGTTAGTTTTTTCATTCCTGTTTCCCTGAATTGGTGGGAAGGGGGCTGGCGCAAAAAAGACTTGTTGAATAAGTTGTGGAAGCATCCACAAATACATAGATGCCACAACATATTCCACAAAACTCCAGTCCTGTTATATTTGCAAAGAAAAGCAATATGCATCTCACAGGCATGTGTGCCGTGTGTATTAAGTATCATTAAACTACCAAGCTGATTTGACCATGACTCTTTTTGATCTGCACCACCTCATACTTGGTTGACTGCTGACTAACTGTGCATCCAATAAAATTGGGTCTGTGGGCTTTTCTTTATATAACACTGTTTCAGAAAGCACATCATGACTTGGTAAGGCCTCATTTGCCACATTCTCTTCATGATTGCAGTCTGTTTATGGACAAATTCACATCCAAGAGCGCAATTCATCTCAGTACACAGCAGAAATACACAAGGCAGTACAGCACTACTTTTTGGAGGCGGGCCTTTTATGAGTAACGTATTCCAGTGGTTTTAACACACTAACGTATTGTGTACAATAGTACTATATCCTATTGCAGGCCTACTGCTTACGCTGTAGTTCAATAGTAAATTACTGCTTAGTACTGAGGAAAATGAAATACAACACAGGACAGCAAGAAAACGAGCCTTATTATGTCTAATAAAGAAACTTATTACAGCATTGCCAGGTTATGGTATCATTATGCAAAGCAAAGGATTTACCAAAATGCAGCCTGATAGAGATTGAAAACCGTACCTACCTCAGTTCAAACTTTTGTTATGCTACGAGGACTGTACAGGTGGCCTGAGAATGGGATGGAGATGTACCAGTATATTAATCTGAGAGGGACAAGGGGAAAATGAGGGAAGTACACAAGTGCAAATATTAACACTGGATTTGTATTAGGATAAATGATTCTTGCTCTCCTGTTACTGTGGCTACACATTGCATCTATAAGCAAAACATTGATTTTTATTAGCTTACAGTACATATTACGAACAGACTATGGTCAACTGCTTTGATCTGTGCTTTGACTGCCCTCTGAACAAGTTAATTGTCCAGAGCTATGATTTTATGCATTAAATAATTCAAGGCTCACTGTCTCATTGGTGTGTCTGTTATTGTATCTCTCCACATGTGCTTCTTGAGTAAAGCTTCTAAGTGAGGGGTCAAAGCAGAGTCAATGCAAAGTACTGAATTAAGGATTTGAGTGATCCTGACTGAAGTACCCTAGGTTATAAAGATGCGAAAGACATTATTATCATCCAGGTTAATATTTGCAACACACACAATGACATCATGAGCAATTAGAGTCATTATCCAAACAGGACACTTAAAATAGGCCATCTGTTTCTGATACCATCATATCTTCACTATTCCCAACTGCAACAATATTTCCAAATAACAACAGGTAGGAACATGGTAAAGCTATCTCAGACGAAAATGTCTGAAAATAAATTTCGCACACAGATTAACTGACAAGATGAACAGACAAAAACACAGCACAGGTGCAGCACATACACAGATGTAGAGTATTTGTTGAGTGAGATCCTGGGCCTGAATAGAACTATGTCGGCCAAAACTACCTAGGTGGGCATTCACAATAGGGTGTGATGGTTCAGCCAAGGTAAATGGGTGGGCCAGGGTGCTATTTAAGTGGCCATGGCCCACCCTGGCCCTTCCATATCTACACCATATCTACATTACAATTTTATACTATCATTACGTCACATTAGATTGTGCATTTATGCAACAGCCATAACCTGCACATTATAGATAGTATAGTTGAAATTTGTCCTTCTATTGTAAAATTGTTTTATGAGTCTAAAACCAAAAAAGAATTGAAGCAACTGAGGTAAATCAAAATGTTGAGTTACTTTGCTTTTCTAGCCTTAATTGCAAATTTCCACCCTACAGAGAATGCTTGGAGAGTGACTGTATAACACACAACAGAACAGGTCTATAAGCTCCATAAAGCATAACTTAAAAGCAACAGAATAACGGGTACCTAACCTTAGCCCAGTCTAGCATCCCATATTCCAGTCCTACAGGTATGCTGTTCTGAATGAAACTGTTACAAATGAATAGTTACAAACTAATATGGAGGTATCAATAATATTGATCATTAAGATTCATTAAACATGAGCCCAAAATTAAGATGAGACATCCTATGGTTTCCGATAAAAAAATGAATGAGTTATGTGACCAGCACTTAATACAATATTTAATTAAGAAATCAGTTAAACCTTGAGCAAAATAAAAATATCTTGCAAAACAACTGGTACCTACTCTGTCAGAATAAATCAGCCATCGTACACTATAATGTATATACTATATGCAGTGCACTCACTGAATTCTATCCCAGATTTTTTAATGTGTATCAAATTTGTGGGACATGTGATCAAAAAATTATTATTCAGATGTAACACTGGCTACATATAAAAAGAAAAATAATGTGCGTATGACATCAAGGAAGCCAATTTTCAGATTTTCATTTTGGGATTACTCTAGATGCAGCCGTTATCCCTTAACAACTTCAATATTGAATATTACAATGGTGCTTTTTCCTGAACTCCTGAGTGCATGTGTGCTGCTTTGTGGAACAATCATTGAATTCAACACAGCCCAAAGGGGTTATTTAAACGGGCTTCTTTTGAACAAAGACTAATGATTTTACTTCATGGGAAATTAACTCCTAGTACATTTGGATGTATGCAAACATTTTCATTTAGGTCTTAGTCAAAGTTTTGATTTTGCATAGGAGAATCAGCAAGATGCAAACATATAAAATACACTGCCTTCAGAATGTTTTCACCCACTATTGGTTATCAAATTAAATTAATTAAATATAAAAATTTATATGGGATTAATTACCTTTGTATGGTCTTACAACTGAAACAGTAGATCAGATCAGTTGCTCTGTCACAAAGACCACGAAGGCCGATGTAACTTCAAGATAAAGTCGTTAGGTGGCAAAACGCTGGAGAAGGTTATAAACACATTGAAAAAGATTTGAACCTTCTTATGAGCACTATTGCACCAAAATGGAAAAAATATTACATAACCCAGATGCTACCAAGATCTGGACGAGAAGGCCAATCGATCAAAAATCTTCAACACTTCATAGATTTGGTGTCTTTGGGAGAGTGGCCAGAGAGAAGCCACTTCTGAGAAAGGCCAATATTATGTCATACCTGGAGCTTACCAGAAGCCATGTGACAGACCCTGAGACATTCAGGAAGGGAATTTTGTGGTCTGAGAAGACTAAAACTTAGCTCTTTGTGTAGCCCAAACCAAACCCAGTCCATCATCCAGGTAACACCATCCCTACCATCAAGCATGGTTGTGGTGCAAATCCTGCCACAGGGTTGCTTTTTAGTGGGTGAATACTTTTTGAAGGCATTGTATATTATTTGTTTTTATGACGTTGAAAAAGAGTAATAAAAGTAGTAGTACTAATAATAATAATAATAATAATAATAATAATAATAATAATCATAATAATACTATTTTCCAGTTCATCATGGGAACATAGAAAGTATTTGTAACATATATAATTTATAATATATATATTTTTATGAATGTGTCTCTTTTCTTGTAATTCCCCACAATTCTTTGTGTACAAGTCCCAGAATGCTCTTATCTACTGTTGCCCTGGTAACTGTGGGAATGGAGAAGTAAGGAAAAACGAGAGGGGATAGGATAATTATTTGTGGAAAGCTATTGGAGGTATGGAAAGAATGGGGAATATTAAAGCAGATAGACACACCGACATACTGACCAGGCAGTGACAAGTACACATACAAACACACAAGCAAGTGGTCACAGTGATGTATTTACCTACACCAGCAGAACATAATCCAGTCTCCAAGAGACAGACAGGAATAACCTCTTTTCTCTCTCTCTCTTTCTCGTCTCACTTTCTCTCTCACACACATACACTCACACACACACACACAAGAACAAATACATTACAGGAGAAAGTAATGATTCATAGACAGACCAAGAAAACTAGAAAATAACCCCCTGCATTAAATGACAGAATATTGCATTTGGCTAAGGGAGATCAAAGAAGTCATTGATAATCATTAAAGCATCACATTTAGTACAGAAGTATCTCCACAATGAAAAGCAACCACAAAAGCTAAGGATAGAGAAGACAGTTCCCACTTTAAAACTAAAAGGATAGTAGCTGTCCATTGCCCTGAAATATTCCAGTTAAGTGCTTTGGTGAGAGAAACAATCCTTGCTGAGGTACACCAGCCAGTATGCCACTGCTACTGTAATTCTTGACTGCCTTTTCATTTTAAAGTAGGAAGAGACCTGGTTTTCACACAGGATCTGTGAAAAGATGCTGAAGCAGCCCCTGTGCTATGTTTAGCGAAGTCCAGCTGCGCAGTGTTTGGTCACTTACCTTAGCTGTTCGTCGTGGCAAGTCAGTCAGTCTGTCAGCTGTCCATCAGTATGTCTGTATATCAGCGCTCCAGTCCGTACCAGTGAGTGATTCAGTCACCAAGTGTAATTTCCTATTCAGTTTGATATTTTATTTAATCTAACTTAACCTTATAGGGTAGCCCTTGTCCCTTGTTTACACTAAGGACTGAAGCACACAGTTGGGGCTAGTGAATAGTATTTCATAAAGAATACACCACTTACATACTGTTCCAATCACTCTCTGTTTTTACCACACATTTATATGTATTTTAAACCCTGATACACATGAAATTGTCCATTTGGTCTGAGCAGCAGGGGACTCATCGCCGATGATCTCAGCCTTCTGGCCCCACGCCTCACAGCACAGAGCACACAGAGGCACAAGCAAGGACGTGGACCACAGAGTCCATGTAACAGTCCTCAGTGCAACACATGGCAAGCCAACTGCAATCAGGTTGTGGTGTTTAATCTATGATGAAATACTATGCATTTGACCTCAGAGTTATGACCAGCTTCACTAAAGCCAGTGAATTTTTACCCTGGTAAGACTGACAACAAATCAGAAATATAAAGCAAAACCTCACTCTTTCAGTAAATTCAGCATAGAAATTGCCCCACAAGTACTGTAAGTTAAAAATGTATATAGGAAGTGATCGAATGCTGCTAATTCAGTTTTTTTTAATGTAGTCTATATTTTCTAAAAATGTCTGAGTCTTGTAAGAAATTTGTACATTTCCATCAAACATGCTGTCAGTGCCAAAACATGAGAATGTAATTGTCATTCTACCAGGGTAATTGTCACTAGAAACTTCAGGGGTACAACAACACAAAACACGCTGAGCCACACACAACACAAAACACGACACTCAAACTAAACTGGGAGGACAGAAAAACAATGTAAAGAATAACAATAATAGCCAACATACAAACGCGTGATATGACACAACCTGAAGAGGAAGACAACAACACAAAGTGGATCAGACAACACATGATCGGACATTAAGTGTTATTAACAGTGCTACAGTGTAAGACCTGGCGATAGCCTCAAATAAAACTTGTCGGCACTGTTTCACACAATCAAAACCACCACCTCCTACTCTTGATGGGGTCCACACTGATATGTTGTCAAAACAGTTTCTTATTCCACATATAATACTGTGATTCTCTCAAAGATTATATAGAAGATAGCGATAGACATAGAGGTAGAAGATAAAGATTCTAATGAATACACTGGGTTTGGGATGGGTTAATACTTAGAAGAGGGAATGATAGATGGACGGAAGTTAAGTAATAAAAGTTTATGTAATAATAATTGTGAACTATTAGGACTGTCAAGTTTGACTGAACCATAACTCAATATACCAGTTGTTGGTTGACTGACAGATGTGCACACACTCCAGGAAAGCAAACACAGAAATATTCACAGACAAACACATACTATATTAATAATCTAGTTTCCCTGTAATTGTAAAAACAGACATTTTTTGATTGTATTGAGGCACATCACTGTCATCAGTCATGCAAGACACAAAAGATACAATATCTTGTGTGTGTGTGTGTGTGTATGTGTACGTACATGTGTGTATGCATGTGTATGAACAACAGAAGGTAATATTACATAATTGCTAATGTGTACTTTAATAATTTTGATAGCATGAGATGATATATAGCACTGGTCAGTTTGTTGTCTATTCAAATTCTGTCAGTAGTACACACTTGCCTCAGAATACATTTTTGCTTTGACCAGTTTAATCTTATGGTGTTACCTCTGTGTGTTATGGTTTGATCCAGGAGGAGGCGGAGTTTGCATTGAGGTCTTGATGTAACAGATGACCCTCCGGTTTATACCATTCCTCGGCCATAGGGCGGCCAGGGCTAGCGGCAGCGGCTTCTGGCATTTTATTAAGAAGGGAGTTGGGGTTGGGTTTGGGGAAAGCAGTTGAAGGGGCAGGGTGGTGGTGGGGTTGTTTGGAAAGTAGAGGGGGTTTGATGCGATAGTGGGTGAGAAAGAATATTTGTTGCAGGAAGAAGAAAATATGTTCAGTTTGGGAAAGATTCAAGCAGTTACGAAGGGACAAGGCATACATGGAAGTTAAGGAAAATCAGGGAATGTACACAAAACAAAATACGGAGAGAAGGGAGATTGTCATTGGGTCCAGGTAGGGAATTGGGGCCAGGAAAAAGAAGGGAGGAGGATGATGAGGAGGAGGAAAGCAAAGCAAGGGTGCAGTGAAGAGGAGTGGAAAAAGCAAGCAGATTGAGGAATGAATAGAAAGAGAGAGGAGTGAGTGAAAGTCACCAAGCAAAGAGAAGGGTGAGTGAAGGAAACAAAGGAAGGACACAAGGAAGAGAGACAAATCAATGAATGATAAAAGCAGCAGTAATGCATGAATGAGTTTCAGATTAACAGAAACATACAAAAGACAGAGAGGTAGAGAGCAAAAGACAGAAACAGAGTAAGTCAAGGAAAAAAAGAAAGAGTATAGAATCAAGAGAGAAAGAAAGAGAAAACAATGCTGGAGAGGATGAGAAAACACCAAAGCTGTTGTAAGTGTAATTCAGTCTACGTAGTAATATTTATGAGAAGAATGTGGATTATATTTATATTCTTTTGCATTAAATCCAGACCTATATAAAATCAATCAGTAATTGAATTAGCATATAATTGAAATTGCACATATGCCATATTGAAGCATAAACAATGTAATTGGTCAAAAATGTAAAGGTCACATGAATTTTTCCATAAAAACCTCCCTACCCTGATAAATAAGATTTCTGAAAACATATAGTTCTGCAATCAGCATCTGAATTATTTCCTGAAAACATTATTCACACAACACTGTTGGCTTTAACAGCAATCTTTAATGAATAATAAATCCAAGCATGACAGATGTCTGAAAATAGCAAATATAACTTGTTTGTTGTGACAGCCATGTGTGACACATGAACAAGTAATTTAGCAGCATATAATGTGTCCGTATTACAGGGCATAGATCATATGACCCTGTCCAGTAGTGTAGAGGTGCTACCAAGCAGGAGGCTGTCATAACAGTATGTGACAGTCAGCCTTCGCAGCAATCTGATACAATCCCAAGTGAAAAGAGAATTCCGTATCCGGGCTGTTCAGAGAGAACAAACAGTATATGATTCATAACAGCCATGGAGGATCGGTGCTGTTTGTTCTGGCATCTTTCCCTTGTGGTGTAGACTCACTACTAAACTCCAGGTTCACTTTAGATTGTGAATATCTAGCATACATAACTGTATCAAGTTTGAGAGAGAATGTGAGATTATAATGAAATGATGATGGTGCCATATAGAGTAAATAAACATCTGGTACTATTTATGATGATGATGATGATGCTGATGATGACGATGATGATGAGAGATGTTCTCACCAGAGATCTCTCACCTTCAGCCTTTGCTTGTCTCAAACATCTTTACTGCTTAGCAAAACCAAACTAAGAACCACAATGTTTTACTGCTCTCTGACAGAGCATCAGGACATAATTCATGTCAGACCAACAACTTTTTGGGTCAAACATCTGCATATGTACATGGTCTAACAAATTACATTACATTACATTGTCTGAAAACCCAATCCACTGTCAGAGTAACTGATATGTGGGACCATGAGAGGGAGCTGGCAAAATGGTCTGAATGAGGAGGATGGCAGAGTCATTCTGTATGTGTGCCTGTTTGTGCCTGTCTAGCTTTGTGTGTGATTACCTCAAGGGTAAACACACACTAATATATCTATGAAGTGTGAGTACACATGTATTGTATAAGAAACCATAATGCTAGTTGCCAATTTCCATCTGCACAAGCCTATTTAATGAGCACAGGAAGTTAACTGGCTCTGTGCATGTGTGCGAGTACGTGTCCGTGCGTGACTGTGTGTGTGTCGGAGCTGGTGTGCAAGCGTACGCCCCTGTGGTGACTCGTACCTTTCCTCACATTCCCATCTGTGGCCCTGAACTCGCCGGTGCTGAGCAGGAAGCAGGCGCGATCGTGCTGGTAGCGTTCCCGCCCAACTCCACCCCCTCCCGCCGCTGGGCTCTTCTCCTCCGGGCTCAGCACCTGGTCGATCGTCGGGCAGTCCTCATTGGCCAGGGCAGCATTGGCAGCATCTCCATTCTGCTTGGCGTCTGGGGCAGAGAGTGTTTGGATTTATTCGCGTATGATTCATATTGGGTTTTAAGATGCCATTCCTGGTTAAATGGTTTTTTGCCCTTTGAGTAATAACCGCACATTTAATACTTTTTGTTTAGTATTTTCCACCAGGTTTTGCTATAATACGCGTCTATGAAAACCATCACTGATTTGAATTCCACTTGACATCACTGTTTTAGCATTGAAACTTTGGAATCTGATGTTATGGTCAGATGAGACCAAATATCAAGATTTTTGGCCACCATCAGTGGGTTAAATATAAGAAGAATGATGTTGAAAGTGTTGAATGCTGAAAAGAACACCATAACCAACTGTGTGATGAAATATAGTGGTGAATGTTTGATGTTATTTGGTTGTTTTCTGGTCATTTTTATCTTTTTGGGAAACAAAATTATTATTTGTTAAAAATATGCTCTCTGAGCAATTGTCCCTCCACCCATCCATTATCTATACCCACTTATTCCTGGGCAGGGTCATGGGGGGTGCTGGAGCCTATCCCAGCATGCATTGGGCAAGAGGTTGGAATACATCCTGGACAGCCTGCCAATCTATCGTAGGACACATACAGCATTCACTCACACACTTATACCGATGGGAAATTTAGAGTCTCCAGTTAGCCTAACTGCATGTCTTCGGACTGTAGGCGGAAACTGGAAACCCAAGGGAAACCCACGCGGACATGGGGAGAACATGATAACTCCACAGAGAAAGCACCCAGGACCTTCTTGCTTTGAGGCAACATTGCGACACAGTGGGATCATTTTATATATTTTACCAGCAGCCCATCTGATATGATCACGGTCATGGCTAAGTTGATAAGGAATGACCAATACAGTTAAATACAGCTAACAGTGCATATATTGGGCCAGAAGGCACAGAGCATGAATTCTGATACTGAGAAACTGAAAACACTTCTCTGAGAGGTCATCTCAGAAAAATCAAATTGTCACCTGAACAATAACATTGTGAGGGGAGACGAAAGAAGTACTGGCACACGTTATCCTGGCTCGACATGACACTGCAAAACATTAACCGTGCACTGAGAGTGAGGGGGAAAGAGTCGAGATGCTGCAGGCTAACTGGTGCTTATACTGTAGCGTCTGACACAGCTGTCAAATCTAATCTGACGTGAGTTACTGCTCAACAATTTACAGAAATATCCTAAATAGTACATTGTTACAAAGAGAAAGAGAGTGGGCAAGAGAGAGAGAGAGAGAGAGAGAGAGAGAGAGAGAGAGAGAGAGAGAGAGAGAGAGAGAGAGAGAGAGAGAGAGATTTTTAAAACCCCTTTCATTGGGACATAGTTCAAACATGGAACTTACAGACTAAACAAAAAACAAAACAAAACAAACCCAAACAACCATCACAGGCAGAAAGAGAGAGACACAGAGAGAAAGATAAGGGGGGGGGGGGGTTCTAGTAAGTGGTTCCACAAAAAATATTGCTATCCTTCAGATCATGTCTGAAGTCCAGGGAATAGAATGGAAATACTCACTGTGGTAAGCTATCCATACACCTGTCTGAGAACAAGCAGATATATGGTTCAGTCTGCCTTAAAGTGACTTCTGCAAAAGATCACCAAAGTGTGAGAGGATGCTGAACTGCTGAACATTTGCCATTGTGAAGAAGAGCACCCCACCCCCCCCCCAGGATTGTTTAGAGCCACCAAAATCCTAGGGCCGGCCCTGCGGTCAATGTAGGTGTCCAGTAACACCCTGTAGAAATGAAATGCACGAGAGGGAAGTACTAGTTCCATTACAAAATATCTCTGCTGATGCAAAACCAACATTGTGGCAATGGTATAGCAAAGAAAAGCAAACCAAAATCCCAGCTTCCCTGGCACTCATCAGTTTAACAGCAGTCCTTAATATATCCCTACTGTATGAGTAAGACACCTTCTATAAGAGTCTAAAACAACTCAGTGTTCATCTAGCAAAATGAGTCGAGTATACAGTAATGTCGTTTCGACTTGCCATTTTATGAAAAACCCTAGAAGTCAGCACAAAAAAAGCCTGGTCAGTCAGGTCCAGAACCCATACCTCCGGACTAGCTGCCAGAAAACTGCTACATTATTATACTATTGAAATTAAATGATCTTAGCTGTAAAAATATTGTATTTGACTGCACTAATTTTCAAAGGATCATCAGACCCTAGACACCAGCCAGACCTCTCTGTTCTGCTGCCTCTGTGCAACTTACCTTTGCAAATGATTTAGTAGGTTAACTCATGCCACATATTTGCAAGCTATCAGTAAACACTACTTGAATAAATTTCAAGAAAACATACCCATTTTCATTTTTAAATCTCAAAATGTTTAAAAAATGTCTGTGAATCGCATAATAACAGTGCTAGGGTCCTGTGGGAATTCACATACGAAGCACAGTATGTCACATTTCTTTCACTAGGAACTATAATCTGAACTCGGAATCAGTCACTGCATGACTCTCGTTCTCATTCATAAGGAATTTGAGTCAAAAAACTAAGAGTCAGAAGTCAGAACCAGTCACTGTACGACTCTCGTTCACGGGAGTCAGGATGAGAGCTGTTAAGGAACCGGTGAACAAATCCAGGAACTAATCATTTTATGGAACTGAATCAAGGATTTGTGTCCCTGAAAGGAACTGGAATGCCCCCCACTAGTGTACCTCGCTATTATGAGGCACCGTCGTTGACAAAAGTCGGTCAAAAAAACGTGTGAGGACATTAACCATTTTTTTTAGGAGGGAGAGAGATCCAGTTAGCCAGCGAGAGCAATTGAAACTTCGCAGGAAAGACTGAAACCCTATGAGAGAGGTCCAATGAATAGCGAAGGGTCCAGTGGACAGCGAGGGTGATTGAAAGTGGCTTGCGACAGAGGTCCAATGGACAGCACACTTAGTCCAGTGGATAGCATGGGCAAATTACACATAGCAGCCAGTTAGGTAGCTTCACATCAGTTAGCTAAATAAATCCTTAATATCCTGAGTTAGAGTATGATCATGTTGACAATTATATAGTAATGTTGTTTGCTTATTTCCAATTATCAATAAGGCAACTCAACTGTTTTCTGCATGGTCATACTTCATGTGTAGTCAGGTAACAGCAGCTACCACTTCCTGGTTGTTTACAATGGCAATAACGTTACCACGCTGCCATACCATTAGTGGAAATAAGCAACAACATTACTATATATTAACATTGTCAACATGGTCATAATCATTTCTATATTAGCTTCACAGTAATTCACCTGGGAAATCAACAAACATGAACTAGCTAGCCAGCTAGCAACAGGTTGTAGTCTTGGCTAACTAGCTAACTCAGGATACTAAGTATTAATCAAGTTAACTGATGTGAAGCTACCTAACTGGCTGCTATGTTTTATTCTTTCACTAGACCGTGTGCGCTGTCCATTTGCCCTATCTAGCAAGCCACTTTCAATTGCGCTCGCTGTTCACTGGACAGCGCAAGCTGCTCATTGGACCTCTCGCTCAGGTTTTCAGTCTTTCTCTCATAGGGTTTAATTTGCTCTCGCTGGCTAACTGGATCTCTTGCGCAAAAAATTTTCATGTCCTCTCGTGTTTTTTCGACTGACTTTTGTCCACGACAGCACCTCATATGCCATCCCCCACCATGCATGCATTTCCAAGTCACCTCTCCTGTCTGTTTTGGCCCACTTGGTGGAATGTGCTCTCCACTGAAGTGAGAACAACAGAAACCCTGCCTTTCTTCTAATGTAGCCTGAAGACTCACCTCTTCAGGTTGTGCCATGGCACCCCTGACTCTCTTTAGCAATCCTCTTTCTTTCAGTTTGGATTTTTTTGGGACAATGTCAAAGGTGTATAGCTGTGAAAAGATCTGTGAACAAGATCTATATTGGTTCTATTTATCATGAGGTTATCTGCGTAGTTCTTTTTATTTTTCTTAACAGTACTCGTTTTTGGATTGGTCGGGTTATAGTTATTGATTATAAATGGGCCTCCTGTGTGTTCTTGACAATATTATATTCCTGAGACTAATGCTGATGTGCTCTATTTCTGTAAGTCAAGTGATTGTAATCTAAAGTAATATAAGGCAGTAAAAATCACCCTACACCAAGTCGGCGATGAAAATGGCTTAGGTTGGATTGTCAAGATCTGGAGGGAAAGCTGTCAATGCAAAAAATCAGGGTATGACAGGATAAACTGTGAGTCCCCCAAGGAATGCCCATCATGCCCCACATCACTTCATGTTCAACGTGAGGTTGTCAAGGGAGACTGTCAGTAAGGGGTGCTGAGATGACAGCAGATCCAACCGCCGCACATGCATGACTTGCCCAAGTCCACTGAAACCCCTCATGCTTCGTCATCTTGCCTCCCAGCGACCTTTGCCATGACCCCTCGGTCCAGTAAAGTGATTGATTGTCAGCACCCCCCAACACCCCCCCCCCCCCCCCGCTGTGTCTGACCCATCACCCTTACTCATCCGAGGGGTTACCCCTACCATGACTGCCTCATCATTCCGTATGCTCTTCAGGAGCTGCTGCAAGGCTTTCTCCCTCAGTAAATGCTGAGGTCGACGTTGCCTCACCTCGCTCCACTTATGAATAAACTGTGCCACAGGGTTTTGACATTTATGTGCAATTGATGCTGTCAATTCACAGAAAAAAGCTGATGTGCGTTTGTAGCTGCTGTGATCTATGGTGCAGCCCTCATGCCAGGAGCAAACCAGTAGCCTTCATAATCATATGACATAATACTACAGAAACAAGGCATCCAGCCTCCTACGCCTTGAGACCCAACTGAATGAGCTGGGTGATCTAACAAACCCCAGGGATAATGTCATCATCTGTGACAAATTCATAACACCCATGAGCCCTAAAAAACAGCCACCAATCAGACCCAGAATTACACTTTGGACAGCAGCACCAAGTAACAGGTATGCAGTCTTACATCATTGCTGACAACGAGGTCTTCGACTGAATGGTTTTAACAACACTGAGTATAATTAAGTATTTTAGTCGCCAGATCATTTTATCCATGAGGACATAGACCTTAACCCAAAGAAAAAGGGGATCAACACTGGAAAGTGAAATTGTTTGCTGTAATACATTTACAAAATAAAAGTGCAGGGCATAGGAGAACCTCATTCAGACCACCTCCAACAGATGAGTCTTTTTGTTTAGAAGGTCCTTGTGTACAAAACGTAAATGGTGGCACAAAATATCTGTACTAGTACAGCAGTTATACTGATAGCAGACACACAATAGTGAGTACAGTTTATTTGATTAATACTACACAACATTTTCCTGGTTTGAAGGGACAGACTGGTACTTGCTGGTTAGTCATCACAAAAGCAGTATGAAGTAATCAGCTGAGGGGATTCTTCCTGTTTTCATCTGACTAGCTGGGTGTGAACTGCGGCAATCAAAGAGTGTGGTTGAAATTGACCCTGTGGGCAGGGTTTCATTGATTGTGCCCGTGGTTCATTGCTGTGCAAGCTACCGCCCTTATTCAAATGGTCCCTAAGGCATAATACATTTATTTTATGCATTCACACATTATGGTAGATGGATGCCTTCAGAATATTGCTGCCCGTTAGAGCTAGTGATGATAAAAGTGGGTCTGATGATAAGGGCATAGACTAATCTATTTATCTGATAGACCGTGAGAACCATAATGTTTGGGACAACAACATATATTTATATTTTTTTATTGATTTGGCTCTGTACTCCACAATTTTAGATTTGGAATCAAACAATTCACATGTGGTGAATTGCACATTCTCAGATTTGATTTAACGGCATTTCTATACATTTTGGTTTCACCATGTAGACATTAAAGTGCCGTGATGAATGCATTTTACTTTTTCTTGCCATGGTTCAATATGGGCTTTTAACTTCACCATCAAGAATGCCTGGAATCCCTACCCGTTTGCCACTTGTATTTTTTCATAATTTTGATTGTCAAACTAAACCCTTTTTGATACTTTTTAAAAATAGTTCCTCCATTTCAGGGTGTCATAATGTTTGGGACAAATGACATCACAGGTGTTTCTGATTGGTTTGGTCCAGTGCAGGTATAAGAGAGCTTTCAGTATCTAGTTTTGATTCTAGCATTTTGATTGCTTTTGGAGTCTGTTATTAGCATTTGTCACTATGAGGACCACAGTTGTGCCAGTGAAAGTCATGGAAGCTATTATGAGGCAGAGAAATAAGACAAAACAGTCAGAGACATTGGTCAAACCTTAGGCTAACCGAAATAAACTGTTTGGAACATTATTAAGAAGGAAGAGAGCACTGGCGAGAAATCACATAGACCCTGGTAAGCCAAGAAAGACTCTACAGTTGATGACAGAATAATTCTCACCATAATGAAGAACAACCTGAAACAGCTGTCCAACAGATCGGAAACACTCTTCAGAAGGCAGGTGTGGATCTGTCAGTGACCACTGTCCACAGAAGACTTCACGAACAGAAATACAGAGGCTACACTGCAAAAGCAGGATGGCCAGGTTACAGTTTGCTAAGAAGCACATAAAAGAGCCTGCAAAGTTCTGGAAAAAGGTTTTGTGGATAAATTAGACCAGGATCCACTTGTGTCAGAGTGATTGCAAGAGCAAAGTACGGAGGCTGATAGGAACTGCCCAAGAACCAAAGCACCCCCCATCATTTGTGAAACATGGTGGTGGGGGGTGTTATGGTTTGGGCATGTATGCCTGGTACAGATACTCAATCACTTGTCTTTCTTGATGATGTAACTCCTGATAGCAACAGAAAAATTAATTATGAAGTGTATTGAAGCATCTTATCTGCTCAAGTTCAACAAAATGTCTCCAGATTCATTGTATTCACCATATAGGGAGTCACCTTAGCTTATCAGGCTTTTTGTGATTTCTGAGCTCACCAGAGCTCTCTTTCTTCTTAATGATGTTCCAAACAGTTGGTTTTAGTTAGCCTAATATTTGGCTTAGGTCTCTGAGAATTGTTTCTAAAATTTCTAAAATTGTGGAATACAGACCCAAATTGATAAAAATATGTCTTTCTCTCAAACATTATGGCGCTGCCTGTATGTGTTCAGTTCCAGTTATATGCTTGTCAGTTAAGTATGTAATTCTCATGTTCCTTGTGTTTCTCCTCCTAATTAGTTCTGAAGACATATTTGGTCAGATCATTTTCCATACCATTCAAGTAACTCAAGACAGAAGAACTACCTTAATATAATGCCCAATATGATGCAAAAAAAAGCATCTTTGAAATGCCGTTCCTTGTGTGGGACAAGTTTCTGAACAAATCCAGATTGATAACTGTACCTCTCAATTTCCTGAATGAAAGAAAAATGTATTACTTGGCTTTACTTCTGGCGGCATGAACTCACCAACTGATCATAAATGACAAAGGAGAGCTGATGGTGCCTTTCCTCAGGACCAGAACCAAAACCCCTTTGTCAGGCAAAGGTGAGCCACCCTCAGCACCATGTCTGCAATATGCAATCATTGTGTTTGGAAAGTTCTGATTTAATCTTAAGCACTGCTGAATCCCTGGCCAGGCATAAAGACCAGGTCCACGTTCAATTTAATTTCTCTCTTTCATCAAACTCAGATGTTTTACAGACGCATTTTACAACTAAATAGTTATCCAGTATTGCATGTTACTACCGTTAAATAATAGGCAGCAATTTACAGATTGCTGGTACCAAGTCATTTTTGTCATGTAGTTTGTGAAAATTACTTTCAGGCAGACTAAGCATTTGAGGAAGTGTGGACATACATGCAAGTGTGCACTCAAATGAAGGCAACCTTAAGGGAGGGACAAGGCATAGATTTTTCAGAGGAAAGATAATAATGTTGATAAAACTGCGAAGTTATTCAGATAAGAGACTACTATTTGGACTGATAAACACCAAAACACAATTTCCCACTTAAAAATCCATCCATCCATCCATTATCTATGCCCGCTTATTCCTGGTCAGGGTCGCGGGGGGTGCTGGAGTCTATCCCAGCATGCATTGTGCGAGAGACAGGAATACTCCCTGCACAGCCCACCAATCCAATCAAATCTGAAAATGTGTTGATGAATATGTTTGAAGGATATTATATTTCTATCTTAATGTGCTTATTAGATGATGCCAAAGAATATGAATCCATGCAGATATTAACTTTAAACAACGCACAGCATTATTGAAATGTGTGCAACAATGTACACTATGTAATTTCATGGGCATTTGTGTAATGCAATGAGTTGCAGATGTTCTTACAGCATTTATTTATGTGAAGACAGTACAAGCTCCGTGCTTATACTTTATGGCTATGGTTTGTCTGAATACAATACCTCAGTATATTATTTTTATGAAATCTTATGTAAGCTGACTAAATCTTTACTCTCAAGAATATGGATCAGGGTTGTTGGGCGGCTCATCCTGTTTAAGAACTGTTCTTGTTCATGGATGGACCCCACAGTCTTCTACTGATTCTGGACCATGACAGTGCTGACTGTGGTTGGCAGTGCTGCATGGCAACAACTGGCTCTAGAATTTCCCAGAGATTTTCAGTCAGCTGGGATAACAGAATCTCAGTGCTCACCAGTACCACCTGCCGTCTGTGCAAGCTCAACTTGTGAACTACAGTGTGATGAGTGGTGGCTAACATGTTCTGGAGGAGAGCACGTGGATTTTACATTTATAAAGTATCATATCAATTTACACAGCTGGATATTTATTGGAGCAATTCAGGTTAAGTAACTTGGTCAAGAATACAACAGCAGTGCCTGAGCTGGGAATCAAACATACACCCATGGAAGTGCAAGCCAATTCCATAACTATTATGCTACCCTGCTGCTTGTCTATAAAAATGTGACTGAGCATTCCAAATTTGGGAGAAAATGTGGTTAAATCATAAGAAAAGCATTTGGATCAGTCATGGTGTTTCCATTCAACACTCACAGCATAAACACTCACCTCTGTTGATTTCAATAATTTCTTCTTGTGCCAGGGGACAGTCTCCTCCAACATTTCCTGACCCAACAAGCCCACCCAAAACATTTCCGAGGATTCTCTGGGGTGAGGCAGTGGCCATTGCAAGGGCATCAGGTTTGCAGTAGTTGGGCGATCCAGGCTGGGGTGCCCTGGGGATATGCTTGTTCTTCTTTTTGGGCAGCTTCTGTTTGGCCATGGCCAGGGAGTAGTACATCCCAAAGTTGTTGACAATGACAGGGACAGGCATAGCAATGGTCAACACACCAGCTAAAGCACACAACGCTCCCACCAACATCCCTGACCATGTGACTGGATACATATCCCCATAGCCAAGTGTTGTCATGGTCACCACTGCCCACCAGAACCCAATGGGGATGTTCTTGAAGTTTGTGTGGGCACTGGCAGTGGGGTCGTCTGGGTTAGCACCAATCCTCTCAGCATAGTAGATCATGGTGGCAAAGATCAGGACACCTAAGGCTAAGAAGATGATGAGGAGAAGGAATTCATTGGTACTGGCCCTTAGGGTGTGGCCCAAGACGCGCAGACCCACAAAATGTCGGGTCAGCTTGAAGATTCTCAGGATTCGAACAAAGCGCACCACTCGCAGGAAGCCCAGCACGTCCTTAGCCGCCTTGGAGGAAAGGCCACTCAGCCCCACCTCCAGGTAGAAAGGCAGGATTGCAACAAAGTCGATGATGTTGAGGGCGCTCTTGAAGAACTCAGCCTTGTCCGGGCAGAAAATGACACGGAGCAGGACCTCAATGGTGAACCAGATGACACACACACCTTCCACGTAGGTCAGCCAGCTGTCGGTGACCACCTCGAAGACAGTCTCCTCCCGTGTGACATCGCCCACCGTCACATTTTCTGTCTTGTTGTAGATGGTGTTGAAGGCCTCATGCGTCTCCAGGCAGAAGGTGGAGATGGAGATGAGGATAAACAGGAGGGAGCCGAATGCCACATACTGGAGGATAAAAAAGAGAGAGCAGAAAAGGTGTTGATAAAAACACAATGAACTGGGGGGAGGTGTTCGAATTTGTGCAGGCTGGACTCAAGGGGGTATTAAAATTTACTGTTAAGTTGAGTTTAAAAAAGCGGATGTCACCATTGATTGACTGAGCGACTCTACAGGGCATTATAACTGATAAGCTGAAAAATTTTCAAATAGACTTGCTAATTGAATACTTCAGGATATGCAGATTGACAATGAAAGTAGAATAGGGTGTACGTAAGGACAAAACAGAATTACGGAAGCTGCTGGGTGGCTTTTCTTGTTAAGGCACTGTTTCAGTGTCTGGATGAGCCCCGTGGTTTGGAATCTAATCTGGATTGTTACAGTGCAGACAGCGGCGGGCACTCCTGGAGGGTGATAAATGACTGTGTGAATGCTCACCAGTGACCCCTGCTTGTCAATCACCCACAGTCTGCTTGCTGAAGTTCATTCATACTTGGGATTGCAGCAAGTGTGATTGGTAAATGTGGTTAGACATTCCGAATTGGGAAAAAAAGGGGACAATGTGTTAAAAAATAGGATGGCTCAATACTGCATGACTATAAGACTGATTACTTGGCACATTACACTGTGATGAGGCTTTAGGGGAGAAGAGAGAAAGAAAGAGAGAGAGAGAGAGAGAGAAAGAGAGAGAGAGAGAGAGCTGAAATTATGAATCATAAATTATGGTCCTGATTGCAGTGCATGCATATCAAAATCAAAACATGAGTGTCATGTATGTGCTAGTGCAGAAATATGTACATTGATCCGTCACTGTGCACTGCTTCCTGTATATCCTGTCTGCCTGTCTCCCTCCATCTTCAACCTATCGGTCTAGATCAATAAACATCTGGTAATGGTATGTGGTATGTGTTTGACTGTCTCATTCGTACTGTTGCACCATGGATTCCTCCTCTGTAGCTGATCATAGACGCTTAATACATATGCTTTTCTCCTTCAGTAGTTTTCTCATCTACTCTAGCAGTTCCCCATTCCCTGTAAAAACATTCTCAGTGATAATTTTTCATTTTCTGTTTCCCTATATGCCTATAACTCCTTCTTTCACACATAAAATCTCTAACTAGCTTTTCCCCAGCCACTATACTGTATATCCCCCATTCTCCCTAAACCCCTCCCTCCAACTCTTGTCCAGCCATCTCCTACCCCCATTCACTGTACGTCTCCTTTATTGCCACTCCCCCATAGACATGCATATTCAACTAGACTGGAAAGCACGTCTTCTAACTTAAGCTTCTGAAGCCCCTGGAGTAGGCCTATACCGCAACTGTTCAGTGCAAATCATTGGACCTCCCATGAAAGTGAATGGGCAATATCAGATTTTGAAGGCAAAATGAAACTTCCCCGATGATATTTTGAAACTCAATTAATGCGCATTATGTTTCATATGAAAAGCAGATTGTGGAGACATGTAATAAAATATGTACATTTTAATATTTTACCAAAACGTCTGGACAAAGACAACCATTGCTTCACAAACTACTCCACATAATGAAATTGATGATCACAAAAAACAGACTGATGAGGCTTTCTTTGGTTGTTAAATCACCTTGGATTTCTACATTAAATTCAATGGACAGCAAGCTCTTCTGCACTCAACATGCGCAGTAGAGGCTGTTTCTCACTACTTTTCAGGCATCACCACCTGGCCCCTCCTACCCCCTCTAGTTCCTATGTGTGCTCTACGACTTCCCCAAATGTATACTTTGTAGCTGCTAGTGCATGTGCTTGCGGTTCTTTGAGAGGTATATCTGCAGAACAGCAGTCGTTTTGGGAAACGCCTTATCAGATCTCCAGCGATGCTCGCTGAGAAAAAAATCAATGGATTCTACTCACATTCACAGTCAACATACTGCAGAGCTGCACATGCAGTCCATTGATATATTCCATTCACAGGCTGCAGTTAAAATTACAAACAAACACACATGGAAATCTGCATGGCTATCTGAGATCATATCTAACTACCTAGAGTCAAATCCATTTTTACATTTTTTGATGAAAACCAGCCGAGTTAAGGTTTGAAAGGCCCCCTTCAGATAACCAAAACTGTCAAACTAATTCCCAGGATCTATTATTAACATTAACTAATTTCACAAATCCATCACATTATGCCCTAAAGTTAAATGAAAAGCATTAGTCACACTGGGTACTTAGCACAACATTCTACTTATTGACTTGTTGTCTACAAAAATTAACATAACCACCTTTTTGAATATATTATTTATTGCATCCACTAATTAAAATGCCTTGTATGAAAAATGACTTTGGAAATACATGTGTTCATTGAATAATGACAAGTAGTCCTAGACTAATGTCTAATGGAACATTTGGAAAAATAATACAATACACTGTGATGAAGCCAGAACATTGTGATCTTGGAGAGCATTCCCAAGGACAGGTTATCATCCTTTTGACATTATGCAATGCTTAGGAGCTTCACAACATTTACATTTCAATTCTTTGTAAGAACTGGATTACAGTGCATATGCTATAAATGACTACAGTGCTGTTAGATTTTTAGGGTTGATAACAATTGATTTTCCGCAGGGATTAATTATGTTATGTCAGTGCTAGCTCATTTACTGTAATGTACATAATGTTTAAAACTGCTTTTGCCTCCGGTTTCTGAAGAAATTACATTTCCAAATCTTTTTGGTTAATCGCTAATGGTAGCATGAAGGTCTTGGATGCTCTCATAATTTTATTCTCTTTGGAAAGAAACATAAACAATAAGCATGTGATGCAAAGATCAAACACATTGTTAGTGGTTAAAAACAATATTCTGTCAAACAATCACACTGTCCTACTCAAATCTGACTCATGAGGCCAGTAGTACTGCTGGTTTTCATTTTTTCCCTCTAATCAGGAGTCAAAACTGATTTAAATTTGGGACACTAGGTGAGCTAAATCTCAGGCCAATCAGTAGCATTAATCGATCAATTAACTATTGAGTAGAAAAGAAAAAGAGCAGTGCTACTAGCCTTGTGGGCCAGATTTGGGTTTCACTGTCCTAGACTGTATTGGCTGCCAAGATAGATGGATCCCTTATAGACATTATCGTCCCAGAGGTCACTCTAGCCCATGGAATACTGCATTTTTAAAATGCATGACATCTCAAGATCTGCATAACACAATACAGTAAATGTATGTAATTCATAATTATATTATTATGACACTTGTAACAGAAGTGGGATGAAACAGCAGGATCAGCAGGATGAAATAAAATACAATAAATAATGCTTTGTCATTCTGATTTTTTCCACACAGAATATTAATTTTTTTTTAAACCCTAGGAGCGATTTCTGTGTTAATTTACTCATGTTGACCAAGCTAGCTAGATCTCCCTTTCGACTTTTCATGCAAATAAGCACTTCTCTTTCAATCTTGCAGTCCTACCAATAACTGTGTAAATATTGTAATCAATAAACAATACAAATGTCAGACACTGAGAAGAAGAAGAAAGAGCAGTAATTATTTTGATGTGGTTGAAGTCTGGGCCATCACCCATGGTAATCTTAAAAAAATGTCCTCAGAATATATGCATTTATAGAATGCAGTGTATTTTTGTCTTGTGTTCTTGTGGTTTGAAATTATTTCAGTTTAAGTGTATGTTTTTGATTGGCCCAGATCATTTTTTATGAGCATTGAAAGATATTTCAGAAACTCACAGATGTTTTTCATGACCTGCAAGCATCATGGCCAGTATCAGGCAATAGCAGATTTGCAGTTTAAAGGAAGAAAATAGACCTTTTTACTGTATAGGAAAAGTGAACTATCCCTTTAAAAGGTACACAGGCTTGATCAGGAAACCCAAGTATTAGTCATCATTAAATTAACTGCTGAGATGCCATTTTGAAAATGACCATGGACTGGCATATTCTCTGTGAAACTTATAGGACAAATTCAGGAACTTATTTATACCAAGCAGGTAATTTGAACCCAAATGAAAATATGCTCATCAAAATACGCAGAGATTACTCACTGAAAAAAGCTAGTTTTATGAGAAATGTGTCCCACATATCAGATATCCAAAATAAAAAATAACAAGGCAGGGCAAATTCAAAACGAACACATTGCACATGTGTATAAACAAGAAATTCACAAGAGAAAAAAGTTGGTGTTAGGACAGGATGATGGCCTATTATTGCATGTGTCTGCATACTTCACAGTTCCTTTTCAGAAGATAAAACCGACTCATGTTGGCTTAATTTTGGGATGGCAGGTATGCCATCCGCCAAGTTATGCCCCACACCTATACACTGCCATTTGGCACTATTCAGGGTTTCCTACAGCAATAACCACAATGACCACAGATTCCCAGCCCTAAATAACATGAACTTCTGCACGTTCTAACCCCATGTCAACAGACATAATTCACAAACAACTTCACACACACAATAATGCCCCAAACTTAGGGGATTTTGTTGTTATTCCTTCTTTTTTCCCCTTCCAATTACATTATTAAAAAAGCTCCAGGCCCGCAAAGAATTTGTCATCCCATTAGAGTTTTAGTTACATCAGCCAATACAAACACAGGATACACACACAAAACTGACATATTAGAATGTTGTTTATACATTATTTATGATTGTGACAGAACATCTATTGATTTTCTTAAAGTGGCAATGGTCAAATTGACCACTGTGGCTTTTCTGGTGTTAACTACGTCTTGACTAGGCTACTGTAGCGACCATGCAAATGCCACATTTTTACATTGATGTTAGAGAGGCCTATAGAGCTTCTACCAACATACAAAAATGAGTAGGTCTAACGCATTGCAAAATCTTGGTTTCCTGTTAAAGGGATTGATATCAAAATGAGGCCGAGTTACAACAAACAATATTGGCTATCTTAACACACACACATTAAACATGCAGTATTCCAAAGTAATGTTACCCAATGTTTCCAAAATAACTTAATGTAACTTGGCCCTGTGTTTTTTCATCTAGCTGGCACCATAAGAAACCCAACAAAAAACCCGCTTGACAAGTACTTAATCTATTCAGTTATTTGAAGGGTATCCAATGAGCCTACATTTACGAAACCATCAGCAATCTCCTTCAAATTCAGCTCTCAAGCTCTGATGCTCTTGACTGAAAGTAGCCTATAACCAGCCCATTCAGTTTGTCCAGCTCGATTCTGCTCCTCAGGTAGCTATTGATTCATTTTTATAAAAAATAATAATTCATTCATTTAAACAGCATTCTGCAGGCAATGTCATAACAACTGCAGTAGCAAACACACCTTACCAAAGGATACAGGATGATGTTCCACAATAAGCATTTTCACAAGTTAGGAGACTGAGGTGTGTGTTGATGATCCAATTTTAAAACATGTCCTGAAAGACAGCAGTTGAGTAGGGAAGATATTTCCATAGGCAGATATACTTTTTGATCAGGTCCAGTTGTGGGTTTGGCGATTGCTGGCTACTTGGCTTTCTCTCCTGGTCCATTTTTTATTTTCTCTTTTGAGATCCACTTTTTGTGTTTATAAGGCATTGTGATATGCTTAATTATAGCTAGGACTCCTCTTTGCCCTCTTCCTCTTACCTTAACATTTGACCACCAAAACTAGCTAACAGTTATGACAAATAGACACTTAACATTGGACAACAGCATACACAGACATATTTACCAGCAATATTTGCATATCAGAAAATAACACTAGTACCAAAAAAATGACCATATATTATTTTATTAAACAGTTTAAACAATAGGTTTTCCAGTAGAATAGACGTATAGGCAGATATGTTTGACAGATTGGCATTTCTCCTGTGCTCCAACTGTCGTTTCTGTCTCTTCCTTCACTTCACGCATGTACCTGTCCCCGATTAAACTCTTGCGAGCTACTACTGTTTAAATATTGTATTATCTACCTGTTTCTCTCACACTGTCCCTCAGTCTTAGTTGCAGTGTCAACAATGTATACTTTCAAGAAACACAAATGGACGTGTGTAGGTTAGGCAGGGGCTGGTGCAGAGAGCTTTGTGGATGAGAGAAAACCTGAGATCACAACAGCAGACACACAACAGGGTCAATAACTTGATTACAGTCAGAATCTGTCCCGGTCTCGTGGTCCCACATGTAACAAGCTTCCAGTGGAAACATGCAGCTTGTATCTGTGTGTTTCCTCATACAGTAGAATACATCTTTCCAGCTATGCATACAACTGTGGGCTCAGTGGCATGCTCATATGCTAATCTTTGCTCCATGTCTGGCAGCTGTTTTGACAATTGCTGTGGACTCTACATCTGTTCACAGAAGGATTTGTACTTTATATTGAAGTTAAGATAATAAACAGGAGGAAGACAAATGAGTGGAAGGAAGAAATTATATTTCAAAATAACAGCCAGGAGACTGATGTTGAGAGAGAGCGAGAGAGAGATGCATGAGTCAAAATGTGTAATTTTAGCACACACAGTGAGACTGTGGCAAATAAATGCGGTCAGAATTAAATTCATAAACTGGATAGAAGCACATGACCCATAAATAAATTATTATTATATAAATAAATCATATATTTATGAGTAGTATATATAAATAGTTACACTGCCATAGACAAAAGTGACGCAACTTCATAGTGAAAAATAAATACGGTCTGAACAGGGGCTCAAAATTTAGATTTTACTGTACAGATCACAGTATTGTTAATTTAATATATGTTTTTGTCTTGATTCTGGACTTTTGCTTTATTCCCAAATTCAAACTCAAACCTTTACTCACAGATAATGATTGTGTTAAAGCTTTTGGGGGCACAGAGATAAGACATAATATAATATAATAATAGTGATAGATGGAAGAAAAGAAGTGTGACACCCTTACCCTTTTATATCCACCAGCCCAGCATTCTTCTTCTTCTTCCTCTTCCTCTTCTTCTCTCATAGCTGCTACTCTTCCTTGTGTCAATCTCTCTCTCTCTCTCTCTCTCTCTCTCCTATTACTCAGCCTCTCTCTCCCTCTGCCATGTTTCTCACTAGTCTCAATGTGACCTAGTTTCCAGATTACCACAGTGCTTTTCCCCTGTTACTCACTCACTGCCCAGGTTCTTTCTCCATCAATCCCCCCTGTTGTTGGTGTCAATGTTTACGTACCAAAGCCCAGTCAGTAAATGTCAGTATGCCAGTTAGACTTTCTAAGTATCAGTCTGAGAGTCGGACACATAGTGTAGTACACCATGTAGACACATCCTTTGTTCTTCGGGAAAACAATACCTGTAGGTATATACATGCAGCAGCTGTTTACCAATGCACAAATAAATCCAGTACCAAGGCTAACCTAAAACATATTTCATGGAAAATGTTTGACTTCTGGTAGCATTTCAAAAAAATATCTCCCTAGATTAAACACCACGTAAAGATTTTTTCTGTAATAATCAATATTTTCTATATACACTCGTGCCTATACTCTCTCTTCCTCTCTCTCTCTCTC
This sequence comes from Anguilla anguilla, assembly GCF_013347855.1. NCBI lineage: Eukaryota > Metazoa > Chordata > Actinopteri > Anguilliformes > Anguillidae > Anguilla > Anguilla anguilla. The sequence goes on from NC_049202.1 coordinate 41,357,523, forward strand.
TCAGCAGTCAACAACTGTGTAGTAAGTCTAGTCACACACAAAAGCAAATGACTACACTTATACATCAAGCATATTTGCACACAGTTCTCCCATACATACACAGAAAAATCAAGAAAGTTCCCTCACTAATCTCATGAGTTCTGCTGTCAGTTCAACGCTGACTGCTTATCTGTACCAAGATGGGGGAAGAGGAGGAAAGAGGAAGAAATAGACAGATGAAGACAGAAATAAATGGGGCAAGGGAAGGGTGGAAAGGAAGAGGCTAGAATAAGCAATAGTGGAAATGTTGCAAATAAGGGAAATGTTAACAGAGAGGAGACACAATATCAAAAAATGCAATTACTATCAATTAGCTTGACAGGGTGAGTTAATGCATTTGGTGCAGCACTAGTGAGCTCATCAAAATGCATTAATGCAGAAGTGACCTATCTATGTCACAAAGGGGAAGAGTGATAGACATGGAGAAGAGCAGCATGCAGGGATGCAGAGGGAAGGCAAAGAAAGTGGGGGACAGGAAGGCAGGGGAGGCAGAGAAAGGGAGGATAAGTGACCGAATGTAATGCAGAAACATGTAGGACAGCAAAGAGGTTACAGACAGAGGGAGCGAGAAAGAGAGAGAGAGAAACAGTGCCCTCTGTGTTTTGGCTAAAGGTAATGCTTGCCTTTTTCTATTTTCTGTTGAATCTATGCATTTCTCTCTATATCTATGTCTTCTGTGCATGCGTTTATCTGTATTTCAGGTTCACATTTTTCAGCCTCTCTTCATAATGAACATTTCAACCTGTGATGGACTTTCATGTGCAAATTTTTATTATATTATGGTGCATTTATTATAAATTCTTGTTTTTTTGGGAGCTCCAAATGCAGTGTGTGGAGTCCATTGCCTTTACATAGGTTATTATTCATTAGTATTTTGTCCTACATCTGCATCACTGGTTTGGATGTGTGTATAGTGTATACTGTACAAAATAGCAGTGTTTTCTGCAAAAAATTGCAAAAAATAATATATAATATTGCTCAAAGATAGTTTTATTGCCCAAAAAACATGGGTCAAAATTATTGGCAGCCCTGTTACGGGAGATGTATTTCGGTAGCCTGTGGAAAGATGGTTGGTCATTGGAAGGAGCTGATGGAGAGCTCTGAATGCACCTTACCCTTCACAGGATGAAACCAGTCCTGTCCCTCAGCTAGCCTGCAGGTCATAGACAGGTGATAAAGTAGCCCAGGCTTGATTCTCTGTAGTGTCCCAGCCACGCTGCCACTGTTTCCGCTATTCAGTTAGTTGTTATAATTTTAAATAACATTTCAACTGCTGCTTTAAATGTATCCGACAATGGAAAATGCTTAATGCTCTCGATGAAAATGTCTCCCCTTCTTGAAAACTGTTAACATTACTGCTGTCATTTAAATTCCATTACGTTTACAACAGGGAATATTTTTACTCCAATTAACACCACCGACATGTTTACTGAAACTGCTATACTGTATCACTTGTCATTAAATATTGCTAATCATAATTATTATGTCTCAATGATTTTTATTTATCTGCCACTGTTATTGTTTACTATTATTGCCCCTTACTAATTTATTTATAGCAATTCATCCTTCATCCTTCATAATTTATTGTATTATTTATCAGTACAATTTATTTGATTATTTATAGCAATCGTGAGCTATGTAGCTGCTAGTAACAAATCATGCATTTGTGAAATAGACAAAGGAACTGAGTACTGGAAGCCTTTGCCAAAAAAATCAATAGATTGAACCTATGCATGCTATCTATCCAATCTAATATCTGTAAAAAGATGTCGCTTTGAACATGGGCCCTCTGGATCTTCTGTGATTTTGATATGAGTGCGTTGGTTAGTTTTTATTTCATTTGGAAGTAAATGGAGAAAACGTCTCCAGGAAAATCCAACATGATTTGACCGCTAATTTAATCTACTTAGTGAGCATGTGTGACTGTGTGCGCCTGTGTGTGTGTGTGTGTGTGAGAGAGAGAGAGAGAGAGAGAGGCCGAGCGGGACTGCGGGAGGAGGAGCACTCTATCGCTTGATGCTAATGCATCTTCTGAAGCCCTTTTTCTGTCCCTCTCTCTCTTTACTGCACCATAATGACACGGACCAATGGATACCCAAGGTGGACAAGGAAGGGGGGAGTGCAGGAGAGAAGGAAGGGGGAGTGGAGGAGAGGAGTAGAGAAGGAAGGGGGAGTGGAGGAGAGGAGTAGAGAAGGAAGGGGGAGTGGAGGAGAGGAGTAGAGAAGGAAGGGGGAGTGGAGGAGAGAAGGAAGGGGGGGAGTGGAGGAGAGAAGGAAGGGGGAGTGGAGGAGAGGAGGAAGGGGGGAGTGGAGGAGAGAAGGAAGGGGGAGTGGAGGAGAGGAGGAAAACACAGAGGGGAGAAAGTGAGGCAGATGATGCCCTGCAAATACAAAGCAAAAATCACAAAGCACGCTCTCCTTATACAGCATAGTGCAGTAGCACAAAAAGCCCACAGCCATGTGGAAATAATAAATATCTGTATGCAAACACAATGACTCTTTCTGAAGGAAGGTGATGGAGGAAATATGCAGGAAGGATAGCAGTACTGTACGCGTGTTGTGTTGTACAGCTGTGACCCAACGCAAAAGATTTGAGACATTGTGCATGTGTATGTGTGTCTGTGTGTGTGTGCGTGTGCATGTTTATGTATGTGTGTGTGTGTGCGTGCATGCATGCGTGTGTGCGTGTGTAATGATTTTGACAGCAACCCTGATGGTAATATATACTGCAGCAAATTACAGTGCTTTCTGCTCTTTCACAAGCAGACTACAAAATGTCTGGCCACCGCAGATTTCTTTTCAGCACCAAGGACAGAGACCAGCCAAATACTGCTCCCTCCTGCGATACACAGTCTGCTTCTGAACAGAACTATCCTCTGCCAAATAGTGATCAACCTTGTTCTGCAATTGTGCTCTGGAGCTGGTAAGGTAATGCAGTGGATAGCACTGGTTGTCACGTGTCAATATGGAACAGTCTTACACCTAGCGGACTGCTTTAGTAAGCACTAATGTAACCAAAATTATCATAACTGTTATTACATAGTGAAACAATACTGCTTTTTCTAAGATGGCTTCATCAAGGGAGACCTATATAGCTTACATTTTTACATTGTAAAATTACATTTTACATACTGTATCAATGCATATAGCTGGATAAGCACTGAAGCTGTTTGTTCATTTACTTGCTCAAGGAAATAACAGGACAGACAAAACTCTGAATTTGACCCTGCAACCTTCTGGAAGCAAGTAGACTTTCCCAAACACTACATCATACCTCTGCCCTTCATTTAATTTTTTTAGAAGTAATGGACTATGAAACCTTGTTAGAAGCATTGCAACAATCACAGCAGAAATGCAACTATTGAAAATAGTTCGAAACCACGCGCACACACAAAACAAAACTATTAGGGGTCAAGGATAATGACATTGCCACCACTCACTATATACTACAACAGCCAACACAAATTCAGATGAGGGGGTCAAAGAAGGGGTCTCCGATGGAGGGACAGTGTATTATGGCTGTGATGAATTACAGTCTGGCTACACCTGCGCCTCATCCATTTCACAGTCCAGAGCACTTGAGATGGCCCCCTTGTGACTGATTCCGGTGGGCATCCATCACGTCGCGAGCACATTCATTGTGCTTTCTGGAAGGCGCGCTTGCCCATTGCACTCCAGCAAAATGAAGACGAAACAACCAACTGCTTCCATAAGGACTGATGCAAACAATGGGTCATTGGTCCGGGAAGAGCGCTGAAAGGATGCAGGGTTAAATTCAAGCTGATGCCTTAACTATTGCTCCCATGAGAAAGAGAGTTAACGACGAACCGGTTCAGGGGCTGTTTCGCTGTGCGCGTGGATAATGTCAATGAAACGCAACATCACGAGACAAGGTTCCGGGTCTCTGTGTCTCCGCTAATGACCACCATAGGTGTATAAGTGCCCGCTCATAGCCACGGTGCAGGAGGCTCACCGGAAGAGGGGTGCAGAGGAAACAATGGAGAGAACAAACCGAGATTGTGACCGAGCACCCCCCTGAGAGGGAGAGACAGTGTGTGAAATGGAGAGGCGATGGAATGGGGAGGGAGAGGGGACACGCCATACCCATTCAGAGAGGTGGGGAAGAGGTGAAGCGGCATCAATATGTATCAAATACTAAAGCGATTAATAATTCATCACCCATTCATTTGGAACAATCACAGAGCAGCACAATGGGTACTACCGGGTGGCGCAAAAAGGTGCAAATGTTTTAGCCGTGTATCGACTTCCACGCGTACTTAGCTGTCGGCAAAGAAAGCGCATTGATCGCTTTATTGATCGATTGATTTATAGGGAGGCGGAACGGAATTATGGTTTCCCCGGCAGGTCCGTGCATGCCACCTGTGTGATGTAATTGTAGGGCAAATCAATTTTGTGTGCCAGAGGAACATGGACACGTGGGCCCAGGAGATGTGGTGTTCGGGAAGGGGGGAGGGGAGCTTGAGGCAATTCCCAAGTGTAGGATTTGGAGAGCTGACTACAGCTGCTCGGAGAGAGCAAGTCAAAGCAGGGAGCAGGAAGCCGCACACCCACACACGCTATCAGCACACCTGGGAGACGCCGCCCAGCCCAGCCCAGCGCCGGGCCGCCTGGGCCCAGCCACAGGGGCGCGGGAGGAAGGGCTCACTTAGCGGAGACCGGGGGGGATGCCGGGGGGGGGGGGCTGGGGGGTAGGGGGGGCTGGGGGGGGGGGGGGGGGGGGGGCAGACAAACCAATGACTTTAGAAGAGGAGACGTGGAGACATTGACCTCATGAAAAAAAAGATGGAACATCCTGACCCATGAATGCATTGTAGTGTTAGCACAGTCCACACACACCCCTCTGTTCGATAGGAACTACTCTGCAGCGCATATGCTTTTAATAATATATGTTGCTGCTCATCCAGGGAATATACATTCAGTTTGCAGTGGGGGGTTGGTCTGTAGCACAACCTATATGCACAGTGTACCCTAATAAAGCAACATTTTAGACATTCAAATGCCATCTTCTAAATGAATGTGATGGTAATAGAGTACACAGTAAATGAGGGATCTTAGATCTTTTATTTTGGTGGGTTGATCACTGATTCACTTTTAGTTGTATACTGAATGACGGGCTCACTGAAAGACAGCATGTACATTTAGCGCAGTGTAAAATAAGATAAGTGGGCCATGGTGTGGAGAGAGGAGCACCATCAAGGAATGGGATCAGTATGGGCACAGATGTGGGAACTCCAATAAAAGAATGGGTCTGAAATGGAGGTTCATAAGTGGAAAGGCCAGGTTGGGAATGAGAAGGAGAACACAGGGAGTGTAATGCAGGAGACTGCTAGTATCAGCCTCTGTTTCTCCTCACAGTCTCATCCACAAAAATTAACAATGAAGCCTTTGGCAGTCTCTAGTAACCTCTTGTACATAAGCCCGTAAAATACTCGCGTCAGTCTTCTTTTGCTCATGCCAGAATTTCCCACATTTTTTGCCACTAATGCCCTCAACACCATAACGTGCCAAAACACATAATCGCAGCACAATGCATTAGACTGCACTGTGCTGTTTGTGAATCAGCGCTGTTGCGTGCTATGCTTTACCCGGTCTAAGAGTATTTCAGTAAACTGACATTGTGCGCTGTCCCCTGCGTTTCATTCAAGCACCCTCTGTCTGGGCCCGGAGTGTGACGGAACCACTGCAGTCCTGCTGAGGGGCTCAGGACGCATGCCACGGCAGGGCGAAACGGAAAGAGAAAGAGAGGGCTCTGCAATTTTTTTGTCTGCTTAGTATTCGATCCGGATCACTGCAGCACGCTATGTGCAATTTGTCCTTGCAGGCCCCACCCTCCCTGCCCACTCCACCCCTTTGCTTACATTGTCTGAAAGCTAGTTTGGCAAGGCTGTCCTGCCTTCCCTGTTCTATTAGCTATGATGACAGAGTGCCTCCTCTCCCTTTGTCCTTAATCCAACAGAGAGCTTTGCAAAAAATAAAAAAATAAATAAAAAATAAAACTGCCTTGTAAGAGGAACAGGAGAGTCAGGGGCAGATTTCCCCTTTTACCGACAGGACGTTAGAGACAGCCGCCCGCACTACACCCAGAGCCAGAATGGGATTTAAAGAGACAGGCACACATCAGGTGCCTTCGTATAACAGCAGTGTACATGGCTCCCTCCAGTGACCTTGCAATGTTTAATGTTTTTAATGAATGTGAGGGCGTTATGAAAATCCAAAGTGCAACATACAACATTTTTCAGCTAACATTCCTACCTTTTCCACATTTCCACCATGGAGTTTCATGTAGCTATTGAATAATGAATTCCGGTATATGGTTTAAGCAACTGAGCAGCTCTAAATGCTACCAATCAGGAGACACTCACTAAAAGCACAATTTAATCAATTTTTGTTCTGCTCCACCTGAACGTAAACAGCCCATACATGCAGCTATGTAAATGAATATTGATCAATTATGGTCAGATCAGGTGACTGACAAGCACCAACTAACCAATCAGAGCTCTTCAAAATTGACAAAAGATTATATATGAGAGAGTGTCAATAATTTTAGACAAATACTCTATACATGTCCATTCAAAGACAACAACAAAAATGTGAAAAGAACCTAATTAACCCTTAGAGTAAATGTTTGTTTGTGTGACAATGAGTCATTAATTGGAGTGGTTTGTCCTCAGTTGCTTCTCAATCAATCATAACCACAGAAAATTTAAAGGCTGTGAATGTGCTCAATCCATTACATTTTGAATGACACAATTATTTTCAAAGAGCGACAGAGATATTGCGTTCAGAACTAAGCCACCCCCATGATAAATAAACATTTGCTTTTAAAAAGGTACTATGGTCCAACTTTGATCAAATTTGATAAAATTCAATCCACAATTCAATCCAAGTTCATAAACACGTTGCTGCAGAATTGAAAACTTCAGTAAAATGAGTCTTGGAACACTTTCATTTTTTAAATTTCAAAATAATCAGTAATGTAGGGTTTTTACAAAATTATTGCCATTGCATTCTACCATTGTCATTGGCGAATCAGAATCAATATTATATATGAATATAGTCACATTTTCAGCGTGCAGTAAGTCACAATACAGATTCCCGAAGCCCAAACACAAGCCAGAGATGGTGGGTGAACCTCCCCCCATGGCAGGGATAAATCATGCAATACCTCACCAGATGGCCACATGTCAGACTGCCCCTCTTTTCCACCAAAGTAGCTCACCATGGATACCAAACCGGAGATCAAGCCTCGGTGTTCCATGACAATGGAGGCAGGCTAAAAGATCCATAACCCTAGCTAGCCCAATTTTACATAAACACTGTGAAACACTATGAGAACCAAACCAGGGCATGCCCAACAGCACGTTGTGGGACAGTAATGGGGTTGTGGCAAACCAAAGTAGTCTACTACAGAGAATGAAAATGTCAGATAGACGCCATGCGTAGCTAACTGACACAGCGGTGATACTGGGGAAGACAAGAGATAGAAGAGATAGAAGAGATAGAAGCTGCATTTATCTCCCAGTCATACTTTGGTGTATTTATCCCCAGCTTCCCAGCTTTCATTCATTTCTGTACCATATACTTATGCTCTTGCATCTCTCACTTCAAAATTGCTCCCAACATCGTCGTTCTTTATCCATAGCAGACCTGGACCAAATACGTATTTGTTTTAGATTGAAATACTTTTCTGTGCTCTATTGATCTTGCCTGGTGTAATTGAGCCTGCTGATATGGCCAGAAGGTGGGGTTTGTACTTTTTGAGAGTATTTAATTGGTTTCAATACACCAGGTAAGATCAGTAAAGCGTAGAAATGTATTTGAATCCAAAACAAACACGTATTTGACCCAGGTCTGATCTACAGGTCTAATTTTTTTCCCCAACATTTCCCATGCTGCTATAAATATAGTGACCCTATCTCCCAAACTTCATCGGTACTTCCACGGTAACCTTTGTTCCCAGTTCACCTTTAATTAGAAGACACTTGCCACCTTCTCATCTTACCATCATTGTCATTCCATGGGCTAGTATTCCATATTTTCTTGTGCACACTCCATAAAAAGTGGCACACAGACAGGTCACCAACCATCACAACGGTACCTAAAGCACTGACGGGTGTTCGTTTGATTGGTTTAGCTGTCTGTCAGTCACCAAGACATTGCATTGATGTAACAACAAATGTGTGCAAAAGATGGTGTCCATAATAATGCTTGAGATTTTTACTGAGGAGACATTTCAGAATGCTGAGTAATACCAGCTATCCTTTTCTCCACACAAGGAAAAAGGGAAGAGGGGAGAGAATAAACCAGCTAACAGTGAAGGAGCTGCCGCATGCTGTAATTTGTTGTGCTGCATCCAAATTATTAATGTAGCAGTTGTAGTGTGTGGCAGTGTGTACTCATTATCTATGTCAATGTGTAGGAGTGCATATGCTTATCTGTTGCCTGTGGAATGTGTGTAATTCTTTGTATAAATTACCAACTCTTCTATCTTTTATGTTATTTATATATAGTTTCGCCTCACCTTTAAACTGGTGTTTGCTAATGTCCATTTGATATTTGCAATTACCTAGTTGTATTTGAAGCTATTTATGTAATTTAATTCTCCTGCCATGCCACCGTCGATGACACCTATTTGAATTACAAAGTCAGAAAGTGAAGAGTACAAAGGTTACTACTATACAGACTAATTCAGACATAAGACTTGGTTTTGAGGAGGAAGACAGAGCAAAACATAATGTATACAGGTGATGGGGAAGAGAGGGATAAAAAGGGTGGGTAAAGAATAATTAAAGGGGTAGAAGAGAACTATACAGACTCCAAGGCACTGTTAATCAGTTGAGAGGAAAAAGAACTCTTCTGCAATACAGCATCAACCATCACTGCCTCCGATCCAGGAAATGAACAAGCAGAAATCATTCCAATGCTCTGTACATATTGTGTTGACCGCTCCGTAAGTCAGGGTCAGTACTGTTCTGCACAGTCTTGACACAACACAAGATATCATTCATCCTGCATACCTCCTCTATTCCCAGAAATACTTAGTTCTTAACTCTACATGGAACTGTAAGCCATTACAAGAAATGCACACCAGGACAACTGTTTCCATTTCAGCAGAGAGAAAAAACAACTAAGTATAAGAGTTCTCCTAGCATGAGAGTAGGCTTTGAGAGTAAGTCATTTTTCAGTGCTCTTACACAGGCAAGTCAAGGCGGCATGTGACATTACAAGCAGGTTTAAGAAATGCTTGTGAGGTCATGTTAAAACCGCAAGGAAACAGCTATAAGGACAAAGTACTGTGGTGCAAAGTGACTACATACACACTTAAACAGCTACGGCTTTATGAACGTTATTTACTTTTAATAGTACATTCAATATCACACAGTTATAAATAATCTGATACTGCTGTGAAGTTTGAATGACAGAAAGGTTTTTCCCCACATTTGTCTTTTCTAGCTGAATTTAAAGAAAGACAACACCGCAGGGAGTGATAAAAATAAAGGTATAACGGGATGGACAATTAGCTTTTATAAAAGAAAGAACTGTAGTCTACACAGAAAATAGGGTGTGACATGCAATTGAGAGACAGAGGTACATAACCACATTTCAGATGTTAAATTGGTGCTCCCTCATTGAAAGGACAATACAGCATTGTAAACAGACTGATGCACGATCAAAATGAAATAGGTGATTTCCAAATGTTGCAAATCCAAACAAGTGGAGCCCACAGCAAATTTCTGAATAAATTACATTCCATCTGGCAAAGTTGAGAGCTTATGATCACACTTCCAAAATGGAAGCAAATGTGAAGTTCAGTGGAACCCAGGACTGGAAAACAAGGGTATTTTCAGTACAAGAGAAGCTGCTATCAAATTAAAAAGAAAGCTCATCTACACAGAGGATGTAATTTACAAATGAACAGGATCATCACTATTTGAATGAAAGATCACTATTTACACTATTTACCTATTGTCACCAGCAGAAACACACATCTGCGTGGTTTACATTCTGCCATAGCATACCACTCAAATTATGACTCAATTCATTATTCAAACAATTTCTTTATTACCTCTCCTAGTCAAAAATATGATGCAGTTTGAAATTTTTCACATCACAATAATATGACATCACGTTTTTGCCATCTTCATCTTTTATCTTTGACTATAATTTGCTCCAACAGACAATGTCACAGATATTCAGAGTGAATGGGAAGTTCGCACATCAAAGAAGTGTGGGACTATTTAAAAATTACTTTATGAACATTAATGACAAGACAACAACATTCTTGGCATTCGTTTTCTCAAATAAATTTTCAGGTGGAGCGTCCTTTCTTTGATTTAGCTGAGAATTTCAGAATTACCTCTCTTGGGCTGCCCTGACAATTACGTTGCATGCAACACACGCTGATGCAAATTAAACAATGAGGAGGTTTATCATTGACAAGAAACCACAGCAGAACTATGGACAGTAAACAAAATGATGAGCTAGAATCCATACACAAGCCTAAGCAAAATGAATGCGCAAGCTGCCAAAACGAATTTTGTTCGAGTGTAAAACGCCATTGCGAGGGAAACTTTGTGAACTCACATGGATTTACAGTATACTTGACTGTTCTCCACCCGCGATTGTGCTACAATGTAAAAGTAATCATTGTGAGACCCAAATGCTGATTAGTCAATTATACAAGAGACATCAATCCCACAGTAATAAAAAAGGAAGTACAGTTTCAATTCTCATTACATTATTCTCAAAGCTCAAATACCCTGCGCACACGATATGTTGAACTGCAGAAAAAACAATACATTGAGCCTCCACAATTTCTTATTGGCTGCTAGGGCAAGAACTAAATAGATCTTCATCTGTAAAAAGCAGCTTTTTGATTTGAATCACAAGATATTCAATCCCACAACCACAAGTGGTATGGTTTCACAACACAGCACCACAAGTACAGCATCTGACAGCAGAAAGAAGACAGAATGTCATAGTTTATGTAAATACAGAGCACGCTGTCGCATTACAGTAAACACACTTCAGGCCATTGTGGTCAAAATCCTATATCCACCACTGAAAGGTTGAGGTCTGATATCAAGGCAGGCTGTTGTGTCTATGCTTACATTTGCCCTTTCAATACTCTGATCTCTAGATGGCCTTTATACCCCGCAGAGCTGCTTTGAACAACAAATTGTACTAAAGATAATGTTTGCATATCAAAATCTATCTGTTGTTTGTACAGTGGCATTCTGTACACCCCTAACATGCAAAACAGTAATTATTCAGCAATGTCACGTATTTGAAACTCAGTGAACACTCCTTCCAAATGGGGACCGTGGGTTAATGAGTTAAAGAGTAGCTAATGCCTAGCTCAGTCAGGGGGTGTTAATACTCCAGCCCCCCACCACAGACTGACATGGAGTCATTTGGTAGCTCTGCGTGACATCAGAGAGAAACCGCAGCAGGGTGACATTCAACACAAGTCTTCACTGGCACACACAGCCCTTTGCTGACACGCATGGATTTGTGCTGGGGCTGCTTTACGATGTCACAGGACTCCACCTGCATGCACTGCACAGATACAGTGTCCATGGCTTTCTGGAGCCCACTGATTATATCACTCTCACAGAAAGACGTGCATCAATCACAGAGCTGAGGATAGAGAAGATTAACATTTCTTGCTGCCAGTAGGATGTTCCACAAAAAAAAAAACCCTGACAACAACCAGAAAGCAAGACCTTGAATCAAATGCCCAAGGATTTGTGTTTAGGTGCCATGCGTTTTGACAAATAATCTGTGGCCACATTTAACTGATTCTGATCAAGTAGAGTTTGTAATGGTAGGCCAAAATGAGGTGGAGGACAAGCACTCAAAAAGGTCATGCAAGACATCTGAATTCATCCAATAAAGATAGACCTTGATTAGCTCTCTTGAGAATTGGGGGCTGCCAGTGCTTGTTATACCCACTCTAGGGACTGTGATAAAGTGATGAACCCACAACGCTTTACAAATCTAATGAACACATTTCTGTTGGTAAAACTCATCCCTGCATACAGCTATGGAGGGTATTGTGAAAATATATTGCATGAACATATTTCTGTCACAGGCTTTCCCAAGAACCGCATCTGTGTCTAAAGTGCTACATATCAAATCAAATCAATTTTATTTGTAGAGCGCTTTTTAAATTTTTATATAAAGAACTGTTACATTGATGCATTACAGAGAAACAGAAGAACAACTGGACAAAAACCAGGCCTGAACCCCCAAAAAGCAAGCAACTGAGGTTAAAAAAAAGCTCTTCGGTGGGAAGAAAAACACTCAGCGGTGAGAAAAAACTCCCCGATGTGAAGAAATCTTGGGAGGAACCTTGCAGCAGAGAAAGAAGCAGCCCTGCGCTGGCAGCCCAGTGTATCACACACGTTTCCCAGTACAAAGTTTCCTAAGTAAGACAAAGATTCATTGAACACATGCCTTGTGCATACAAAAAAACATGGGGGTCTTTTTCCATGATCTAAGCAGAAGCACCAGAACCTCCAAGCCACTGTTCTGTGATGTGGTATACTGTATCTGTGTTCATGATAGCATTGTTCAGCAAGTCCAGTGCTGCAAAACACCATTCCACACAAATGGAGCCAATAGTGAACCATCCATTCATCCATTATCTATACCTGCTTATTCTGATCAGAATCACAGAGAAAAATAGTGAACCACAGAACATACTATTGTTGGGTTTTTAAAAATGATGCTGTTTCAATGAATTGATGCATAAAGACAGCAATTAGTGCATAAAGATATATCGGTACATAACTGCAGAAAATAAACAGATACAAGTCATAGTTTGCCTACCATTTGGAATGTGCTTTAAGTAAGGTTTGTGTGCATTTGTGTGGTTATTTGTTTTTATTTCCTCCTGTACTGTTTATTTTATAATCTTTCACACTCTCTCACAAGCTCTGTAAATATGTGCAGGTGTTTGTGTGTATGTGTGTGCACCATATGAACAGAAATATGATAAAATATGAAAAAGAAGCAATTACCAATTAGAGGTGAGGTACACAAATGTATAATTAATCAATAAACACACCAGCAATCACAAGACTCAGCACAACAGAGTAAGAAAGACGGGAAAAGGAGAGTACGTCCATTTTCCTGTGCTTTGATTCCCGATCGAAGACATAAGGCTAGAGCAAACACGTGATCGCGCAAGCGCGCGCGCACACACACGCATACACACACCTTCCCCCTCCTCCTCTTCCCCCTTTCTGCCTGTTTCCTTGCGTGTTATTAGGGTTATTTCGTGGTCTACTGCAGTAGAAATGTACGCGCAGTCAGCTCGAGTCGTAGGACACCGCAGTGTTACGCTATCACAGAGATGGGATAAGACGCTTAGCGGTCCTACGTGAACCTGCGGAAATCGAATGACTGTGATGTTATATTAATGCCATATATTACAATACTGACCGCTAATTATATTAACAACGCAGCAAATCATCACATTGTCCTCCTACAGATCATACAGAATGCCTTACTGGTACCACAGTAAAACAATGATGATATGCATCTCATGTCTTCTATGCTAGCAACAGCACGCACGCAACACACGCTGATCATACTTGGTGCTACACGCTGAATGGCCAAATGGAGCATTTATCAAGAATTCGGCTACATATTACACGTGATTACTATTGTAAATAATCTGAGTTGTCGACGTTGACAATCATATCGATCGAAGACATAACCACCACTCCAGTTCTCTCCTGTTTCAGAAGGCGAAATACCGAACTACACGCAATTCTGTCGATATAGCATACTTTATTGATATAGTACCCGAATCCACAGAAATACCATTTAATACGCTGTGATCCGGGTCACTGATCTGGACAGACATAAATGGCTGAAATAGAAGTCGGTGTGTAGTGGAGTCAGGTATGCAGACAGAAATGGATACAGACATTAAATCGAGGACATTCGATGCGATAGGCTATACTTCAATGCCCAGTGCAATTGTTGTACTTCGGAGTAATTCTAATTCAGGGTAGAATAGCTTATTATAACATATTAGTTAACACAGTTAAGATACTGTAGGCCAGTACAGCTCAGTGAATGTCAAAGTACAATAAATACACACGTAGTACATTGGAATACAGACAGGAAATCCCCACCATGCATGGAAACAATACTGTGAACCCCTATCCATGCTCATATGTTTCACAGTGCAATGTCTGAAAGCAGCAGAAAAATCTGGCAGAGAGAAAAAAAATCCCAGAACACAAGAAAGTTGTGATGACTGCAGCGTGTGGGTTACTGCAGGTAACCGTCTCCCTACAGCCATACAGTCACTCTCGCACAGGAGGAGACGACTGAAAGGCACCTGCTGCTATCCCGTTTCGCATCCAAAGCCTTATAGGGAAATTATCCTTTCAGATGTCAGATGTCCATCTGATACTGTCAACTGACACTTCCTATTCGGAAGCTGGATATGTGTCAGCAGCAAACAGTGGGAGTCAAGTAGACTTGTAAATAGGAATGGGGGGGGTGGGGGGGGGGGTGGGGGGGGGGGGGGTGGGGGCGTATGGTACACACTGCCCCCAAGGGGGAGCTCTTCTGTCGCACCAGCTAAGGCCACATGACTACAACATGGAAGGGTGGGCAATACCAAGCACACAAAACAGAGAAATAAATAAATGGAGAGGGACAAAACGTTGAATCCACCCCATACAGCCCCATTTTGTGCACCATATTGTTTGCACAATGCAGAAATATTCATTCTGATATGAAATATATGCCTACAATTATCATGAAAACCAGAAGTATAACATTAACCTTTAATGTGAAATTGTCAATTTAGTAATCCGTTTTAGCACACACAAAAGGGCACATACCATGACCATGCACTACTTACAGCAGATATACAGCATGCGTATGACATGGCATATCTCCTATGATGCACACTCAATCTACATTTCATATTTAATGAGTCATACAACTAGAAATCTAATTCCCAAAGGGCAACCAACAATAAACATATGCTTAATAATCACTGACTTAACATTTGTAGAGAGTGTCAGGCAATAGCTTCATTGTGAAACATATCTGCACTCAAATGGGTGCATTGCAATGTGTATAATGTCCACGTATGATAGCCAGTATTGGTTTTAATAAATGAATAGCTGCACTTGGAACAACTTAGAATAGCACGTATGTTGAACACCCCTTGGTTCCGGGTAACTGCTGTTGTGCATTTGAACAGATTTTGGGTTGGAGTGACTAGTGGTGGGTGCAACAAATGTGCAAGACAGAAGGTTAAATCCACTGGACAGAACATTACATTACCAATTATATGGGTTAGAGAAAACGCTGCACTTAAACAGTGAGAGAATAGTGAGAGACGAGGAAACGCTGCGACTGAGACAGAACCCGACGCGCTGAGACCAGCAGGAGAAAACTGCGGTAAGATAGAGAATGCCATGAACGAGTGCGCTATAATCGCGCGTAAAGTGGACCTAGCCTACGTGGAGTAACGAACAGGTATGCAAAATGATTGACAATGGGCTTCGATTGAAGCAAAACACCGAGGTTACCAATGATGAACGAGCGAGACGCTGATGACCAATTATAATAACAAATATTCTGATGTCTCAATAAGAGTGAAGTCCGATTAAATAATGGAAGCAGTACAACGTTGAGAACATATCTGACAATGACATCAGATATAAAAATGTTAACTTCAATCTTTACAACAATACCAAGAGCCCCCCACCCCAACAACAAAAAAAAAAAACCTTTCCTTGCACATGCCAGTTAAACATAATTCTCAGTCATTGACTATTTATTGTGCGCATTGAAATAATCGGTCGTGTAACTTTGTCTTTACCAACTACCGTACAAGACCTGTCACTCGTAGGCTAGCTCAGTGCAGGGAATTTAAATTATAATGATTTTGGTCGCGGTAGAGCTTGTAAGCGTCATCACGGATAGCAATAGCTGAAATAATTTTAGGAACCAACACCATGAATACCAACACCATGGATATCAACTTTGAAAAAGAATATTATTTCGGGAAACACGTTGTTGTGACATTGATATAACGTGTGAATGACAAGTAACCCAATAAAAGTCAGGTGTTTAGGCTTACTCACCCGGGCATATTTAGATGAATAGGGATCCTCAAAAAGCGCCCAAATTTTGGGCTGCCAAACGCGCCACCAGCCGACTTTCCTTCCGTCCTCTTGCAGACACAGTCTTTTCAGGTCCCCATCCGCTCCTCCTAGTGCGGGGTCATCTTCGGGAGGGTCAGGCTCTGGAGTCTCAAAACTGTCCAGCGCTTCCTCCGCGTCCCTGTGTTGTCGGTAATTCATCCAGCAGCACGCCTCAACGTCCGTCTCGTCGATGCCCCAAAACGCCAACTCTTCTTCGAACAGTGGACCGCATACATCGTTCGGACAGTGCAACTTTCCAGTCCGGTAGTAGTTGAGGATGAAAGAAAAGACGGACGGGTGGCGATCAAAGAAGAACTCGTCATTTTTGGGATCATAATCGAAGTTGTTAAATGCATCCGGCTCTGTGAGCCACGATAAGCGGGTACCGGGCAACGTCTTTAGGGTACTGCGGTAGGTTTCGTGTCTCACCCCCCCGCAGTTTATCACTATTTTCTCGCTTTCTGGCGGACAAGTCATGTCTGCACTGTAACATGCTTTGTTGGACGACTTGTTCCCACCCTTGCGCCCTTTGAAAGAGGAGACACACACTGAACTGAGCATAAGGGACCGGGGGGAGGGAGAGGAGGAGAGAGAGAACGGAGGGAGGAGGGGGGAAGGAGGAGTCTGTGGAGGGAGAAAGGGAGACATTTAGCAAAAAAGACGATGGAATTATTCCCATTTAAAAAACTAAACCAAAGGTGGAACTGTGTATAATAATTTACAGTAAAAACTGTATCATAATTCTGGATATAAAAGTTTCTTATACAATATTAGAACATGTTTGTATGCAAATTGGACTCTGGATAGAGTTCCTTCTCTAAGTATATATTGAATATAGAAATATGATTTAACACAACACAGCAGCAGTTATACATACTATGAAAACTATTAATTACCACTTGTGAATGCAAACTGGGCCATACATTATAGTGATATACAGAGGGGGTAAACAGTGTATATACACATACTGAACAACTGAAAGCTATTATTTTTGGAAAGAAGGACTTTGCATACTGAGTAGATGGATGCAGACACACCTTAGCATTGATAAGACAAAGATTTGAAGACTTGCAAAAGAGCTATGGACCGTTGAAAAATATATAAACAGGTTTTCACAGGAATGCTTTTGCACGCCTGACAAATAAGGATAAACATGCTACATGACACATGATGATCAGGGTTATTTTTGTTTAGAGATTTTTCACATTATTTTTTAATGTGTTTTTTGAGCAACGGCTCAGTGTTTCTTTATCCACTAAAACACTCCTGAATTTGGCCAGTAAGAAAATAAAATGGCTTAAGTCTTCCAGTCTACCCTTTCCCCTCCCTCTCCTTGCTTATCCTACGGGGAAAAGGAGAGAGAAAAAGCTAGAGGCAGAAACAGATTATTTGCTGAGGTCTACAAAATGGGGGGAAAGACTGCAGACCTATTAGTGTAGTGTCTTCCTCTTTTGCAGAGTGCATTGTTAACAGAAAGTGGAGCCCAGTTTATACAGTCGCTATATGCAATGCATTAACCCCTACTGTACTGTAATCATGTAGAATATAGTAGATGTTTTTCTGCATCTGCAAAGTGCCCAAGCTCTATTTGAAAATATCTGTAATTATTCTTAACACATTATTTGTCAACAAAATGGTTGTTCTATTTCCGGGCACAGTTAAAATAGAGTCTGTGGGAGATGTAAAAAAGAGAGGGCAGTAGGGAGGGAGAAATGTTAAATCCCTTTAAGAGGCAATGGGAAGAGACAGAGGAGACATAAGAATGTAGTTAATGCTAAACAAAGGTGCATGAAATGCAGAAACAACATAAAGGGTTAAAACAGAATGTAGTCAAAGGCTAACTACTCACCACAGTATATTAGCACATATACTGCATTGAGAATGGAGGGGGAGGGGTGTGATACAAAAGTGAATGATTTTTACTGCAGTACAAACAAGATTTTCTTCCTCAAAACCTGCTTTCCCCTTCTTGCAGATTGGTGTATTTATTATTTATTTTTCAAAGGTTGCTTCTCTCCTGCTACTTTGCAAATACTGTGTTAACCTGTCCTTTCATTCAAAGAAATAGCCTCCTTTATCCCCCACCTCCCCCTCCTCGCTTTCTCTCTCTCTCTCTTGCTCTCTCACTCTCTCATGCTCTCGTGTTCCGCATAAAGGAATCAAATTTCATTGAACAAATCAGTGTTCGCTCTCACTCTTTCCCTCACTCTGCTATGCTCGGGTAGTTTTTTTTTTTTTTGCCTTTCTCTACCTTAGGATCTCTTGTGTTTTTTCTTCACTCTGCTCTTCTCTCACAGTCTTTAATTCATTCCTCTTTTGTTTGCAGCTCTCTCCATCTGCCTCTGTCTTCCTTCTCTGTCATTCCGCCTGTCCTTCCCATACTCAGGTTAACATATACGCATGACAATCTTCCTGCGCAGGTTTTTTGCCTTTACTTCTTTCCTTCTCCCTGCTTATGACGTCTGCTTGCTTTTTTATTATTCATTCCTCTCCTGTTAGCCTTTTCCTTCAATTCCTGCACTTAAATTTACTCTTTAAACCCTCCTCTCTCTCTTTCTCTCTCTCTCTTGTGCTCTCTCTCTCTCTCTCTCTCTCTCTCTCTCCCTGTGCCCCTGAGGGCATACTGTCATCCACAAAGATGTGGTTCTAATTTATTCTCTGTCTCTGCTATCTCTCCTCAACTCCCCTCCTGCTTTCTATCTACCTACTATCTATCTACTAACTGAAGTCAGTACTTTACATGCACGTTCATAAATTGCAAGTATAGACAAAGTTAATACTATTAGGGAAAGAAAAATACCTCAGAAGAAAGATGTCAAAAGAACAGCAATCAGGTAAGATAATAGCAAAAGAGGTTGACAAACTATGTGGACTAACCAGACTGTACAGTATATCACACTGCTACTGACCGGAGCATTGGGGTAGAAGGTGGGGGGTGGGCAGGAAACATTATGTCATCCGTATACAAGTCAATACAAATGTTGAAAGATAAATTAAATAGCATGTGCTAAAAAGGAATTGAAAAAAGGAGTACATGCGGATTACCTGTGATGTCTATTAAGCAGAAGAAAAACATGAGTAGAAACACAAGGAGACTTTGAGGACACCACATATTTAAACCACGGAGTAAAACAGACGCAGGCATTTAAGAAAGCAAAAACGAACATCGGACAAGAGTGAGCGTCTACACATCTAGATGAAGAAAGTTAAAAGAAGATTAATAAAAATCCGAATAAATGAAAAGCAACATCGACGGAGGATCGGAACAACGATATGGATAATCGTTTTGAGCTGTCCTGAAGTGCCGAGTGCGTTTCAGATTTCAGAACGTCGGACAGCGCGCGCACACTGTTCGCTTGTTTACCCGTAAGAGGGGAATACACGTTCAGCTGTTTCCCAGCACTTTATATTAATTGTGCAATATTTTGTAATTTCATCGTTACAAGACATTTAAGATTTACCACATTTGTGCGCTGTAATTTTGTCGCAAATGCAACGATACATAACCGAATGTTCTTTTATGTCGTATGTTTTCTTTCCTGAATGCGGCGCTTGCCACATTTATGACCATAAAACCATCAGCTATTCCCTCTATATCAGTCCAATGGCTCAATGGGATTTTGCGTTAGCCACAATGTTGGTGGAAGAATGGGATTTCAAAGAGAAAATGTGCTGTTCATTTAAAAAACTTTCATCGGGGTCATACCCTGGACAAGAAAAGCATTTAGGAAGAGCAGCTGGAGAAAATGAAGTACAAGGAAGAGAGTGGTGAGTAGGGCATAGTAATACTGAAGGAAAACTGACTGGACATTTAAGTACAATTGTATAAAGTAAAAAACAATAAAAAGATTTTTTATATTAGTGGAGTGGTATGTGAGACATGTTAGGGTTAAACTCTGTTCATATCTCTACAGTGACAACACTTCTGTAGTATATAAAAGTAAACATGTTCCTGAAGAACGGGCTTTGAAGTGCTCTGAACATGGCAGGTTCCATTACTGTTCACACTGCTAGGAGAGCATAAACTGAAAGAGAAGAGGAAGGGCAGATACAGGGGTGGTGAAAAAGGGAAATGAACGAGTAAAGAGGAGTAGGGGGTAAGGTTGAAGAGGGAAAAGAAGAAGACAGAAAAGGGGAGTCAGTAGGATAATAATGAGAATAGAAGAGAAATATGAAGGGAGACAAAAAAGGTGAAAAGCAGCCCTATACCTGCAGTGCGTGTGAGAGCCATATATGCTCTGGTATGCTCATATTCAGGAGCAGAGGGAATAAAAATACAAAAGCCTCTTTGAAGTAATTTTGGAGATGGCTGAGAACAGGCCAAGGTATGAGCACTTGCTAACACAGGATAATTGCACTGGCAGGACATTTCCAAACATGACCACTTACAATTTACTGAGAGAGGGAGAGAGGAAAAGGGGGATGAAGAAGGATTAGTAGACTGAATGATGGAGAGGTAGAGGCAGAAAGGGGGAGGGGAGAAAGGGTGAATGATAAATTTGGAGGAGTGCTGACTGTGCAAGACTGGCTCCCATAGTCGGCAGTAAAAAAAAAGGAAAACCTACTAACTCAGAAACAGAGAGAGAAGGAAGAAGAGGTGGCTGGAAGGAAGGGTTCAGGGGTGAAGAAAGAAGGGATAACAATTGACACAGGTGACGGAGAGGCACTGAGAGGAAGGGAGGAGAGAGAGATACTGGGAACAGGGGAAAATGCAGGAAGAAACAGAAAAATAGGTCATGTAAGGAGAACATGACAGACAGAGCAAGTATGAAAGGCATGCAAGAAGGTAGAGGGAAAGAATAGTGGATGGAGAAACAAGGCAGAGGAAGATAAAAGGAGAGAACAGGGGGAGAGGAAAGAAAAGGAATGAGCAGAGGAGAGAGGAAGGTAAAAGAGATGTGAGCAGGAAGGGTGGAATTATGAATGAGGGCACAAGCAATGCAGAATGAGAGGACAGACTCAACAGCAAGAGAAGGCTGACTAAATACAGTAACTCTAAGGCAGGACACTACAGAAGAATACAAGGAGATACACATGTATGGCATCTGTCCGTCCGTCTCCCTATCAACATACCTCCTGTAAATGTCTGATTTGGGCTTTCTCGCTTTCACTGTCGCAATTCTCTCTCTCTCTCTCTCTCTCTCTCTCTCTCTCTCTCTCTATGAGTGCAGTACTGAGGAGACACTCACAGGACGAAGGGAGGTACTGCAGAAGCACAAAATACTGCAGTCTCCCCCTCCCTTTCAGTGCAGCATAGATGAACTACAATATCCTCTCTGTCCGTATGTATGTTTTTCTGCAATTGCTAGATCCAGTGTTAAGATACAACAGAAAATATGAAGCTGAGTCAGTCAGTTTTTTAAGAAATGGTTATTTTGATAGTGTCAGTGTCAAGTGAGTTAATTACATTGGTTGTGTACTTGGAATCCCTGTTCTATCCATGCTCACAGTATATATTGCATTAACCATTCTGTTTATTAACCATCATGTTTGATGCTGGATATGATAATGTGCAGGAAGGAGAATACAAGGACATAAAAACAGACACACATACTGATGTAATAAAGACAGTTACCACAACAGGGATAACAGAGGCTAATAAAGTGACAATGCTTTACCATTCTGCATGCCTTAGGGAGAATGTGAGAGACTGAATGTGTGATACAACAGGGAGGGAGTGAGCAGCAAAGAAAAGATATCGGGAATGAGTGATGGGTTAGGCAGACAAAGTGGGTGAGAGGATTGAACAATGAAATGATGAATGTCAGCGGAATCATATGCTCACTGTACTGCAAGGTCAGAATCCTCTGTCCTCCCAGGTGCACATTTACCACAGCATCTCCAGGGGACGGGGCTGCCGTTTTAACATATAACCCTGTATCTGTGCTGTGCCATCCCTGGGTGCCTGTCCTGGACTGTGCTGTGATGTTCTGGGTTTGTTTAAGACACCGACCCATTAATAAACCAGGAGACTGCAGAGGTGACCAGGCCTTGTGTGCCACCTCTTTCTCCCTGCCTCTGTGTCATATCGCAGGTCTGCTCCATTCTAACAGCTCTCGCTGTCAGGACAGGGAGGAGCAATTATGCTGATTCATTCAGAGCCACCATTGACCAGACCATGTGACTCTATATGAAGCGCAGGGCTCCTGGAGAGTGGCCCTCCAGGACCTGTATCTGCCACTGCTGCAGTCCTGTATGGTGAGCATGAGAAAACAGGATGGCTGCAGGGGCAGCCCAAACAATAGGGGAAAAGGAAAAGAAGCAAGGGAATCAGGAGAGAGACATGGGAGAGTGAGTCTGAGTGGGAGAGCTGGAAGCAGTATTCTCTCTAAGGGAAACCACCAGGACATGCACAGTGGGTTCCAACTAATAGTATTATTTTCTTCTTATATCCTCCCAGCGTTAACCTCTTTCTCGGTCTGCTTGTCTCTATCTCCACTAAAATACTCATTAAGAAACCTGCCCTTTCCAGTTAATTACCAGCTCTTCATAATGCTCAATTAAATTAATAGGGATTAAGGAATGAATGAGATGGAGAGAAAGGGGGATATCAATGTGTTGAGCCTAGTCACATATGAACTTGTTGCTAACTATTCTTAGCAGAGGGAGAAACGGACAGAATGGGTCAAGATAAGGTTTGGAGAGTGAAAGAGAGAAAGGGAAGATGTTTAGAGGTAAGGAGGGAGAAAGGCATAGAATGAGGTCAGATATGGGAGAAAGAGGAAAGATTGGATACACACAAAGGGAGATGGATGAGCAGAGCACACAGAGAAAGTAGAAAAAAGAAAGGATTGGACTGGTTGTAGGGTGGGAGGGATAAAAACGTGTACTAACTTGTAACTAGTACTGTATGTGTCAATGGCAAATGTATTTAGGATCCGGAGACTGTAGCCAGAACATTAGAGTCACAGGTGAAGTATTGGCAAGGTATTTCAACTTGATTGGTTCAGTATCAAGCTGCATGCATGAATAAACTGTTAGGGATGTGGAGCATCTGCTTAGTAACTAAATAAGCAACAACAGCCATAAAAATTTGAGAGGAGTTGAATGAAGAGCATGAAAATTGATATTTAAAGGGAGGAGGAAGGTGTGGAGAGGTTTAGTTGTTAAGAGGGGGCATAAAGAGAAGGGGAGAGAAAGGGTACTGAGAAAGGGGGATGAAGAGAAAATAACAAGTGGAAGGAGGTTGACCTGGAGAAAGAGCATGTGCTAACATCACTAATATCTCAGTGTATTAGCTAGAAATGGACAAAAAGTTAAGCCAGAGATAATTGCTAACAAAGTACAAGAGCTTTCATTAACACTAGTGTTATTGGTAGTTCAGTTGAGAAAGAATCTGTGTATAAGCAAGATATTCACTTAAACATCAACTCTGACACATTTTTCTATGAGATTGAGCAACATTTAGGGCAGTATGTCCTTTAAAGAGCAGAAGGATAATTTCTAGTTTACAGCCTTAAACAAAAACAAAGATGGTATTGGCAGACAAATATGAGACAGAGAGAGCTGTCTTTATAGGCATATAGATTGGAAGGTACTGAAGAGAGCAATATGCTGATGTATTAAAGGAAGACAGACAAAAACTGATGGACATGCAAATGAACTGCTTAGAAAGACAAGAGCAGATGGACAAAACCAAAGAAGCATGACAAAAAAGCACACGCACGTGAAATACTGATGATGGGATCGGAGATAAGAGTTGAGGAAGGGAAGATTCTATCGATCTAACTTCTGAATTATGCACACTTTTTTATTGACCTTAATAACTAAAGCCACATAATTACCCCTCTTTATCCCTGACTCTGCTCTTCCACTGCCATTTCCACTTGTGTTTTGTCTTGTCCCGACTCTCTCCTTATTTCTTGGCTGTCTCTCTGAACTTGCCATATCATGCCTTCTTTCCTCTGTGCCCCCCCCCCCCCCCCCAAGTATCTGCACATCATACCTTCTTGCTCCCTGCCAGTCCACCCCCACCTTAATAACAACCACCCCCCCCCCCACCCCCCACCCCCCACCCCCTTTCCCCATCCCTCAATTAGCTTACTCATCCCTTTGGAGACGGAGGTGCTTAGCAGCTATAATGTACAGACTACTTACAGGGCATACACACAAACAACTTGATAGAGGAATTATATAGTGATTTGCAGTATTAAACTGTATTGTAATACATAACATGATATAAAACCATTAGAAAATGTGTATGTGCGTAGCTCTGTTTAGCCATGTAGCGTAAATGTGGACTCAATAGCCTACTGATATACATATTTAAGTTCACTCATTAACACTTACACTGTGGCTGTTCACTTTATTAGGGGCAGGGACAGAAAGGAACGCAAAAAGCCATGCATACACACCGACACAAGCATACACACACACACACACGCACACACAAGGGGTACGTAACACATATAACTGCACATACGCAGGGATTTGTATGTTATAGTGTAATACTTGTTGAGTGTCCTCGATATACGTGTATATGCTAAATATCTGCAGATGTCATACATTTGCATACATAAATACATTCAGTATCACAAGCACAGACTGTTCTTAGATTTGTTTGACCACCTGTACATAGACGGACCACTGCACAAAACACACACAAAAACCTATTCAAGTACTTACTTGGTTTTGGTCGGGATCGGTTCGTGTCTGTGTACAGTGTGCGTGTATAACACACGCACATCAACACACACACGCAAACAAAACGTTGATTTTTGTTTTATAATCGAAAAGATAAAATTTTCCAATTTCTCTTCGGTTCTCAGTAGCGTCTCTTTTCGAGATAATTAAAATATTTAATAGGCAATGAAACTGGTTAATTGGATGTTTGTTATTATTGTGGTAACTGTTATTGCAACGTATTAATAACAGTACTGGGCTTGTCTACTAGCTGTGTGCCTAATTATGTCTCTCTCACCCAGTGGCGGCGGTGTCTCGCCTCAAAATACTAGCACATTTTTCTCAATTTCCAATACACATCTTTCCTCCCTCCCTTAATGTCGTCAATCTTTGTCAATCAATCCCTGCTGTTTCTTTCTTCTACCGGTCTTCCTCACTGTGTGTACTGTCCTTCTTAATATTCGTCAATTTTTTTCTTCCCCAAAGCATTAGGCTACGACCAAGACGTAACGAGACTGAAAACACCTATCGTGCACTCTTTCCACTGGCTCACACGTTTCAGCCAATTTTCTCCCTCTTCTTTTGTGTATCGTTTCTTCTTTTTCTTCGTTTTTTGAAGTCCACGCGAACGAGAAGTCTATAGCCTATGTCAGTGACCCAATATGGTTACAATTCACACAATCGCATAGCCCACACGACAACCTTGGTTATATTACCTAGAAAAACCCAAAATGCGCCTGGTGTTTATTTGTTGTATATACAAATTGCACGTTCTTTCTTCATTTCTCTCCGTTCAAGTGTCGATATGTGTATATTGGTTGAAGAGGGATTCCCATACAATCGGTTATTCAATGTAGTGCAGCGGTCGGATTCTCTCTTTCTATCTTTTTTCTTTTTTCTTTAAAGGGAAAGGTGCCACTTGGCGTCTCCCCTCCTCCCTACCCCACCCCTTTCTCACTGTCTGTGTCATTTTCAGTCGCTTTAACACCGGCAGAAATGTAATTTCTTTTCACCTACTGATATTGTTTAAACAAATATCAATTATCTATTCAATTAATTAGATATTCACGCATATTTGCAAGCACACATGTCCATGCTTAAGTAATTTAATTTCAATATATGGGAAAAAAACGTTAATCTGGACTGAAAACAAAACAAAAAAAAAAAAAAAACGTTTGCGTGGGTGTAAATCGTAGTATTAAAAAAAATATATATATTAAGGATAGACATTTGGAGTTCATTCATTCATATTTAAACCATTCTTACCCTCCTTTAAATGCACATTCATAATCAGTGCTCGTATCACAGTTTACAGTGTGTATAGTTTCCCCCTTTCTGCCAGTTTAACATCCTGCTCTCTTCACATTATTACTGTGTGAGCATTATTATTCCCATCCTTGACTTAAAGATTCCAATAAGAATTAATTTAGCTAGAAATGGTTTTTTCAAATTGATAAATAACTGTTTCTGTGATGGGAACTGCCTTTGCAAGTCTATTTCCCTTCTTGAATTTACCCTGATCATACAAACCTTCATAATTAGTAGTATGTGTCTTTAATTGTGCATGTTTTATCATCAAAAAGTATTCTTCCCTTTTTCTTTTACCATGTGCATTTATATATATATATATATATATATATATATATATATATATATATATATATATATATAATCTCACCCCCCCCCCCCCTTTCTCTGTCTAGCTACTGGGAATGCTGCCAGGGGGTTGGGGTTGGGGTGGGGGTGAGGGTGGGAGAGCAGGTGGGTGGGAAAAGAGAGATAGGAAGTAGAGACTCAAGTGAATTCAGAGGCTAATTTGTGATATGATGCCAAATGACTTCTTAGTTTCTCTCTCTCCCACAAATACAGGGCATATCAGTTGTGTTGCACAACAGTGCTCATGTGGTGTTCAAGCTTCAATTAATATTTATTTCTGTGTCACTGTAATGCTATGTCTATGATATATTTTCTAGTATTATGTTTTGAAATTTCCCCTCAGAAATTGTGTCAACGGAGCACTTCTTCATTCATTTGTGTTATGAAATCTGTGTGAATTTTAAACCTATGTTGATGAATAATGAACATCTCTGCTCACAGCACCATTTTCAACATCCATCTCATGCATAGCAAACATGGTAACATAGCATATTATATAACATGAACACATAATAAGACTCATGCTAATGTTCCTAACAGGTGTACCACCTTTCCCCAATATTTGTTTTATTGGGAAATATTTGTAGATCTCTAAATTAGCCTGCACGATACTTTACTGTTGGAATCCAGGACACCAAATGCATCTGGTTTTAGTGGGGATTGTTGGTTCCTGTCTCTATAGAGTCAGGGTAGTTGTGCATTGGT
The DNA here is from genome assembly GCF_013347855.1 of Anguilla anguilla. Lineage (NCBI taxonomy): Eukaryota > Metazoa > Chordata > Actinopteri > Anguilliformes > Anguillidae > Anguilla > Anguilla anguilla. The sequence continues at coordinate 41,384,753 of NC_049202.1, forward strand.
AGGTGGGGCAAGCACAACTGACAGGACACGGTAGGAGGGGATTTGTAGGAATGCAGGCATGTGGCTATAGGCTCCACCCCTTGAGCCATGAGTGGCTGCAAATGGAGGTGTGGCATTCAACTGCAGAGAGAGGATAATTCAGAGCCATGGAAGAGAGGGGGGAGAGGCTAACATGGTGTCCATAAAACTAACAGAACCCATGAAAAAAACAGAAAAATCAATAGATAATGCACAATCTAGTAAACAAATACTACCAGCATCATGATTATGCAGCTTCAATTCCCATTACTTCTACATCTTGTAGTGAAAAGACACCAAAACACAGAATGGTTTTAAACATAATTCTATTGCTTGCTATTTCCAATGTCCTGTGGCTCTATTATTGCAGGATACACATTAGTTTCCCAGTTAATCAAAAACATTTCCCACTCCATATCCCTGAATGCTGCAGCTATTCTATTCAGAGTGTTTATCACTTGTGCTTTATGGGCTTATTACAAACACAAGGTGACTATATTGTACTGCCCCCAGGGCAAAGCAGTGCAGGGGTTTGAAACTTTCAATTTCATAAAGATGAAACAATGCATCTGCTGAGGCAATGAGCCAGAGAACAACCTTCAAGCATGGAGTTTAAAAGACCCAGTGTCCCATGCGTTCTGGAAACTGATTGATGTTCATTTTATTATTTTAAATAATAAAATTCTGATAATATCATCAATCTTTAGATCTTGGTGATAATGTGACCTTGATTTTAAGACGTCCTTACAGTGTGTGATTATTCTGTTGTTTTTTTTGTTTTTTTTTGGGTACTGCTTATAATGTCTTTTACTTTATTTTTGTTCAATTTTCTGTTTTCATTTGCCTTTTTTGTCCATTTTCTTCAAAAAGGAGACATTTTGACTTGCCATGTTTCTGAAAACAAAGAAAAGCATTATCCATAATAATTATCCGTAATTCTTCCATTGTGATTTCGAGAGTGATCACATCAAGTGTGCTGTCAAGCAGAGGTTGTCCAGGCAAAAATGTTGGGCCTCCAAAGAAATGATCACACGTGTCCCAGCTCCATTAGGGCCCAAATTATTTGAGATAGTCAGTTACAATGAAATTTCTGCTATTTCATAAACCTGCAACAAATTGGTCTTAAATTTCTATTTAAGTCATACCTTTGTTCAAGTTTATTACTTTTCAGGAAAACACCTTTATGCACACAGCATATTTTTCTTCTTTTATTATAATTATAAGTTGTCACAAAGTTTTTCATACCTATAGATAAAATAGTAAACAAACATAAACGCCTATTTCACCTGAGAGTTGATACCTATAAAAGTCAGAACTTAATCTGTGGTAGTGCATTAGTATGCTGCTTAAACCAGTACAGTGCATTGTGTTCTGTTGCTCTCAGTCATAAATGTTCAGTCAGTACTTGCAAAACACTTTGAATCAGAGACCCTGTCATGTGTTTCTTTCTTCTCTCAATGACCTTCTGTAGGAATGCTGGGTGATGGATCTTACTTTCTTGGCCCTGCCTGGATGGTCCTCGCACCAGGAGGATTTGTCTAATACTCCCCTCTAGTGGTACTTGCCTGCTGAAGTGCCTGTGTTGTGCCTGAGCTGCAGTAAAAGGATAAGATCTTTGACCAACTGGGGCCTTGCGTACCTCAAGCTGTCTGTACAATGCCTGACTAAAAATAAACAATGTATATAGGGCCATGACACAGGTTATGAAATCAACACATTGCAGTACTTTTATCACTTCAGTTTAATTATTAAATTACCACTAGGGAGACCAATCTTATCAAAGAAGTTCAGATGTAGTGCAGGTTTTTGTTATAGCTCAGCATTATGACACCTGATTTAACCAACTAATTATAAACTAAGAACCTAATCAATTGAATCAGGTGTTTTACAACTGATTAAACTAATCTACAACAAAAAAAATGTTTTTGGTGTAAAACTAGCCCACTGTAGGTAAGACACAACACTCATGGTTTAGAATTGTACCCTTGCACCAACAAATTCTGCAGGTGGTTTGATTGTGCAAGTGGCATGGATCCTTTAACTGCTTGCCACTGATTACTTTAATTACATACAGTGATGCCTTGAGGATAATGACTGAAATGCAAGTTAAATGTTTCCCAACCCTAGTCACATGTTCAGGAAGAAAGCCATGGTCCTAAGATGAAATGGATGACATTACACATATGCTTGTTAATGTTTTGGGACAGTTCTGGAATACATGTAAATACATTAAAAAAATATATTACAAGTAATATTATATTATTGACTTCTGTCTGTTCTGGCCCTCTGGTGGTGAAATGAGCTTCCCACTGTAGTCAGAACTGCAGAAACCCTGCCCTTCTTTTAACGGAGCCTGAAGACTCAACTCTTTGGATTGCACCATGGTGCCCCTGACTCACTTATCTATTCTTCAAATTTCCTTTTGGAATAATGTTATAGGCATAACTTTATAGAGATTATCAGTCCAGTGGTATTTTCTTTTGTTACAATACAAATTGTTGCCTGTTAGGTTAACGTTGCACTTAATGATTATAAATGGACCTTTTGTATTCCTTAGACTAACACTGATGTCCTTCCCTTTGGATAAGAGCAACTTCTAAGTGATTGTAATCTAATGTAATGCAACATAATTGTGTAAATATTAATGATATCCGTAATGTATTTTTGCTCCTTTCCTCCCACTATCTAATTGAGGAGCAGTTTAGCTACTCATTGCTACCTTAACAATTTGAAATTTGGCTCACTCTTTTCTTCTCCATCATACTTTTAAAGATGGCATGCAGGCCTTGAGAGTCCCTAATGAACAAATTGCTCTCCCGCACTCATGGTGGACATACGGCGTCCCTAACCCCCTTATTTGTACTTTTCCATCCTATTTTCACCCCTCAAAGTGCTCCCTCACCTGAATATTCATTGTGCCTGGAGTTTCTTACACCTCACTGGCCTACCTGCTGACCTCCATTACTCAGTCACAGTTTCTCGGTTTACGGTAAGAGCAAACGGAACTACGAAGTGGAATGCAATCCCTGCTCTGCCAAAATGAAAGCAAAAATGGGTATCCACCTTTCTATAGGCAGCCTTAAAATTAAAACACTTAAACAGCTAGTCACAGTAACCGTCGTCCAACTTGTGAGACGAGCTTTGCTGAGGTGACGGTGCAAAGCACATAGTGATCTTTTATGTTTATTATGAGTGTAAATAAACATTTTGGCTTTTTCTTGAACTATGGCAGGACAAAATAACCTGTGGTGGGCCACAACAGCTTAGTTAATGGGAAACACTGTGATTATAAATTTGAAAAATATAAAAACAAAGCACCACATTGGGCACTATGGGCAGAAGTATGTAGGTATTTTTGTAGCAAAAGTCACAAATCTGTAGAATGGTTTCACAAATCTGTAGAATGGATTCACAAATCTGTAGAATGGATTCACAAATCTGTAAATGGTTTCACAAATTTGTAGAATAGATTCACAAATCTGTAGAATGGTTTCACAAATCCGTAGAATGGTTTCACAAATCTGTAGAATGGATTCACAAATCGGTAAATGGTTTCACAAATCTGTAGATTGGGAAATTGAAGACCCCTTTCAATTAAAGGGCAAGACTTGTGTGTGCACAGTTATAACACTGGTAGGTGTAGCTGTATCTTAAGCTTCTGTGTGCTGCCTGGAAGTATAGATCTATGTGTTTTGAATCATGATGCTACAAATGTTGTAAGACCTAGATCTTTGTGTAGTCTAAGGATGACCTTTTGACTGGGTCAGAAGAATTTTGCTGCCCACCCACGCAGTTTCTGCAAGTAGGTATACTGGAACCCTCTGATGCCAGAAGGGAGCAGGTGGTGGTTGGCAGTCCTGCAGGACCACAGCTTCCTCACATACAGGTCTGCACACTTCAGATGAACTAAAAAGCAGATCACGTGATGTCCACTGCCTTTGTTAAGCTCAGTGCCTTGGTTGGACAGCTGCTTAGGCGCTGCTGAATGAAGTGGTGGCGTATTGTACACTACCTCTGGTAGAGAACTACTACAAATTTTTGCATTTTCTTACTATTCTGAAGATTCTCCATTTCTGTGCTGAGGTTTATCCATTTGGCTTCTGATTTAGTTAATCTTTATTCCATGAAGGGAAATAAAATGCCATTTGTTCAATGCATTAACAGTTTTAGTCTTTTATCCACTCAGCACCCACCATGGCGCCCACACAGATCACCTTGTCATACTCCCTGTTTCAGTTTGAAGTACGCAAGCATACGAAGGGTGTAACACTGTCAAAGCACAGTGCTTTCAAGCTAAATCTGTCTAATACAGTTACTGGGGTTACTTCAGATTGTAGCCGCTTATCGACCTATCTGTATCTCAAATAAACTGGTGAAATATTTCACTGGAGTACTATACTAGATTTAACATTTAACATCCAATGAAAATACTTTATTCACATGATCTTATGGGGGCGACATAGCTCAGGAGGTAAGACCGAGGTAAGACCGATTGTCTGGCAGTCGGAGGGTTGCCGGTTCAAACCCCGCCCTGGGCGTGTCGAAGTGTCCTTGAGCAAGACACCTAACCCCTAACTGCTCTGGCGAATGAGAGGCATCAATTGTAAAGCGCTTTGGATAAAAGCGCTATATAAATGCAGTCCATTTACCATTTACCATGATCTGTTGAAATACATTTTCTTAATCATAAAACCTCAGCTCATATGGGGCATATTGTGTTTCTTGGTGTGTGTACTAAAAAAACTGGTGGTTGTCAGTAAGTGTCCAGGAGAATACAAGTGTGATGTGTAGAAGCCGAATATTGCACAGAACACAATACAGGCACAGAATCAGGGCAAATGAGTTTGTATCAGTACAGCCCAAGTACAGACACACTGTAACAAAGACACAATACATATCAACAGATAATGAATAAAATTAAGATAGCAATTCAGCACTGGAGCAGTCCTTGCTCATAATGATCTTGTCAGTAAAAAATAAATACTTCAACAATCATTACTCTAATGGCTTGTTTACAGAAAAGTGTAAAGCAGGGGTTTGCTAACTTTGTTCTGGGGGACCCCTGTGTATGCTAGTCTTTGTTATAATTTTGTTGCAATCTCTTGATTATTTCATGTTGTTGAAAGATACATCAAAGCTCTTGTCTTTGTCTTTAAACTATGCAGGATTAACTCATTCCGTTTCTTTTAACTGAACTTTTAAAATTAGAAACCCACTTATTTAACCTCTCCATGCAAAATCATTTAAAAATGTAATCTCTTTTAAAGGTGCAGTGTGTAGAATTTAGCGAAACGGACTTGGCAGAAATTGAATATAATATTCACAAGTATGTTTTAATTAGTGTATAATCCCATGAAAATAAGAATCGTTGTGTTTTCGTTACCTTAGTGTAATAGTTTGTGACGCACCATGTCTTTCTATGATTTACCATTCAAAGCAGCTAACGTTAGCAATAAAACGCTACCACAATGCAGAACAATTAACAATCATAATCGCTATCTTATTTGTAAGCTATGACCTATAGTTTTACAGACTATATAACTAAATACAATTTATAGATCAATCAAGGAACCTCATCACTTCTACTTGATGCTGTCGTAGACTATGACACCATTTTTGGGACTTACAGGCCACCGCAGCTTCTCCTACGTCATTGGAAAGGTAGAGGTGTTATTCAGTTGGTTGCAATTTGCAACCTCACTGCTAGATGCCAATTCTACACACTGCACCTTTGAAATAAATTATTTATCCCTTAGCATATTAAAGAAAATCAAAACATCAGTTGATGAGTTGACTGATTAAAACTTGTGTAATGTGAACATGGAACATTCCTCATGGCCTGCATAACTATTTCAGAAATGATATGACGTAAAAGGGTAAATCTCTCACCAGACCTTAAAAGTGTGTAATTAAGAAAAATGAGCTATTGAGTGGTTGCAACTGTGTTTGAAATCAAAACAAGCATAAACTAGAGACCCCCAGAACTGAATTTGAAAACCCTTGTTCAACTGTATTAAAATGCAGATATTGAAAGTGAAATAAACATATTAGTAGCAATTATGAAACTAAACCTTTTATAGTTAGATTATAAATTAGAGATTACTGATGTTTGATGAATGTTTTTGCATACATTCTCTTACCTCCTGAATGTGAACAATCCCTTCAAGCAAGAAAGATTCTTCACAATCACTTCCACAGATGTATGCCAGTTCATAAAGCTTACAGCACATAAGGAGAACAAAATCTATAGGGGCATGGGCCATGCTGTAACATAAGAAGTAAGGAATAATGTGTGACCATAAGGTTTCAGCTTTCATTCCCAGGTGGGGTTCTGCCGTTGTGTGTAAACACACAGCTGTATAAATGGATTACAAAAAAAATAAGTTACATAATTTGCCCTGGAAAAAGCATCCTGCTCTGCTAATATGATAAAAAGTGAATAACGAAAAAGCAAAGTGCTTACAGTGAAGTGCTTTGGGTTGAGGTTTGACTAAAAGCTCTGTGGTCTGCAATTGAATCAGGCCCATTGTAACATCTGACTACAGGCTGCATCAAGTTCCACTTGCTCAACTCAAACACACTCACCGCTGACATTATATACTGATGATAAATGCACCACAACCTCAACAGATTCACTCACATTTCTTTAAATGTGCTGCATTGCATTTATATTTACTGAATAGATTCACCACCTTTACATAGCATTACATCGCACATAAGTCTTAATGTTATAATTATGACTTTACAATTAACTCCCAACTCACTACCATTCTATTTCAGACTTGTTATGCAAGGAGTAAAACGCAACAGGCCATTGGGTTTGGGTGTGTGAAAAACCATGACTGTGTGGTATGATACAACGGAGAGGCAGGTTGATAATCACCCTTAAGTGGTTTATTTTCATAGCATGGCTCAGCCAGATGTGCTTTCTTTTGCTTATAACATGGCTACTTACTTTGTTATAGTACTCTTTCCATCATTACTTTTTTGCCATTATTTTCAACTGCCAATTAAATTGATTAATTGATACAATGTTAGTCAGGCATAGTATATTCATGTGGAATGGTGATAAGGCCTCTTTCCAAAATAAAACAAAAACAATATCACAATATAATGCAGTCATACATTATATTGTTCATCCATGCAGGTAATTAGAAATAATGAACATCCACTCAACCAATCAGAATTGAGTATTTAATTATGATGTATTTTAACACAATATTCCAGTCAAATGAAACTTGATTTTACATTTTGTATTGATCACAGTTTCAGGATGTAGGTTTGAAGACAACTGAATGGTGCTGTTCTCTAACCTAGTGTTCAAATAGGTTATAAAACTAGCTTGTGTCATTCATGGCCAAAAATTATGAACACATTCACAAGGTTGCATTTCTTAATACACTGCATTTGTCCCTTTCCCAGCCCTTTATCAGGTCCTTGGATTCAGTCCAGCACTCGGACTGCAGGCTGCTGTCCTGACCAAGTCAGTCATCACTGCTTTGGATAATGAATAAATAAGACAAACCTTATTAGATTACCCAATTCATTATTCTGTTAATCTTTCCCTTGAGCCATTACCAGGCCCAGAATGAAGGGATGAGACAGCCAATGACATCAGTACTTTGAGGAGAGCAAGGAAGCAGGTTGCGAGGAGAGCAAAAATCTCACATCGCACAGGCCAGATTTTTAACCCAGAGAAAAACAGCAAATTGAAACAGAGTGAGAAAATGTTAATGCCAAAAAGATATTGGAAGAAGGGAGAGGTGGATGGGACAGATATGGGAAAGAAAAAGAAGGGATGAAGTGTTGCTGTGGAGCCACTGATGGAGTGTCAGAAATACAGAACGCCTGAAAGGAGGGTAACTGACAGGAAATTATAATGCTTTACCTTAGAATAAAATTTATGCACAACATGCAAATACATAATATAAATGCATTTCATGTTAACTTCACCGTACAATGCCTCTGTACACTCCTACTTTCACAGCACTTTGTCAGTGAAGGATTAGCACCTTTTCAAATAGAAAGGCACCTGGATAGCACAATCCAATCACCAATCAGTTCATACTCATCATAAATTTACCTACAAATCAAAGCATAACTAACGTTAATCACAAAATGTATAATTTAAATTCATAAATTTTAAAATGTGATACACTCCGCAGCATGACGCCAATGTTTTATAAGTGGTAAGATCTTTTTGATGACATAAAATAAAGATATCTAATTTAAGTAATTCCGGAGATAACCTTATTTAAACATAATTTTCTGCTTTACACATGTTTTTCTGTCTAAATATCTTAAGGTACATAAGGAAGACAGTTACACTACCCCGTAGCCTTCCACAAAATAACTGAAGCTACACAAGACTGGAATTTGTTAGACTGCCTCTACTCTGAGAGAATTCCAAGATCGTCAGGGAAAACTAGGTACCAACTGGAAGAAAATCTGTTACAGTGCAGCGGCAGGAATACTGTACTGCAAGATGAATTATCTTCTGGATATGACTGAAACATTTGTTACATTGGACCGGTTGGAACAAAGTGTCAGGATAGAACTACTAAATTGGGCAATGCCTCAGAATAGAATCTCAATCTTGCCACAACATTGACGGATGGCTGGACGGCCACTCCATTTGAACCTCTTGCTGCCTGCCTGTGACCACCCCAGAGCATCCATAGGTATTTAGGCAGGGACAATTTTTGTTTTGGCTCTGTTCTCCAGCAAATTAAATTTGAAATGAAAAAAATAATATGACGTTAAAGTGCAGACTGTCAGCTCGAATTTGAAGATATTTACATCCATATTAGGTGATCAGTGTAGGAATTACAGCCTTTCATATACGTAGTCCACCCCATTTTAGGGTACCAAAAGTATATGGGCATTTGGCTAGTCAGCCGTTTTTCAGCCGTCTAGAGTTAATTCTAGCTGTGGAATTTGCATTTGGAATCTGTTACTGTTTTCTCAACATGAAGCCAATGCCAGTAAAGCAAGCCATCCCGAGGCTGAAAAATCAACACATCAGCCACATACCCAAAACACTGGGTGTGGCAAGTTCAACTGTTTGATACAAGAGGCAAGAACACTGGCAAGCTCAGCAATAGCAAACAACCTGAAGGACCACAAATTACCACTATAGTGGATGACAAAAATACTTTAAATTGTGAAGAAAAAACACTTTTCAACTATCGAACAGATGAAGAACACTCTCCAGGATGCAGGCGTAGATATGTCAAAGACCACCATAAAGAGCACACCAGCATAACCAGAGAGGGTACACCACAAAATGCAGACCACTGGTTAGCCTCAAGAACAGAACAGCCGGATAACAATTTGTTAAATACATTTGAAAAACTGTAGTCCTGGAACAAATTCCTAAGGACAGATGAGATATTAACCTGTAACAAAGTGATGGAAAGAGGAAAGTGAGGTGAAAAGGTTTTCTCCAAGTTCTCTCGGTCTAATGGCTATGGTGAAATTTTGCGTAATATTCAGCCACAAAGATAAAGTAAGCATGTCAACTACAGCAGTCAACCCAGCAGTGTATCCAGTGCAAGGAAACAAAATCTGTCATTTCCAGTTAAAATTTTAGAATTCCATGGGACTGACATCCAAAGTGAAAATGATGCAAAGACAATCTGTGCTTATTCCATGTTCGACCTTCTAAATTTCCAGTCGTAGCATAGTTAGTGCAGACGTGACAATACAGCTACTTACCACCTTTACAATCCAAGACTCCCAACACTGTCGCTATATCTGTTTTCTCCCCCACATGGAAATATGGGGACATCGGCGGGATGGCTTACCTGACGCTGTAGAGAAAGGGCGGACTTGTGCTGCTCCGAGAGTAATGGAACGTACATCCATTAAAAAAATAGTTCCTCCTAATGAAACCCATATGTGGACAGTCGTTGGGTGAATATTTATCATTGTGACTGTTATCAATTAATCACAATCATGCAGCAAAAAGCTGGATGTTTCCCCCACTCACTTTTCACTCATGACTCATCAATTCCTACAACCCTGGGCGACTGAATATGCACTACATGGCAGAATATGTATGGAATATTTCACGGGAATAGCTACTAAACCAGCTCTCAATGGTAACGCAATGCATAAAACACAGACCTGAATATTACCGAGTACACAAGAGGGAACAAATGTATGATTAAAAAAAAAACTCATTTATTAGGCTATAAAGATAGTGGACGCGACATACAGTATAACCAAATATCGCGACTTGCAGATAACGCATGCTCTCATCACGTCCACATTATAAACTGGGGAGAGCGGAAAAAACAATTACCAAGTTGGAAATCTTAGAACCAAAATTGCCCCTTCACAAAAATGAACAAACCCAGCCATCCTTAAACAGACATGAGCCGACAGTTCGGCTCTCAACCCTGTTCTCAGTTTTGCACTAACACAATGAAATAATAGTAATATCTACATACATAGGCTACTTACATTTTATAGTATCCCATCCACCTCTTGGAGTATGATACTTCATCTATAATGGTATACAATCAATTTATCAATACTACAGAATCCAAACTAACAGAAATGGGAGTCGAGGGTGAAGAACCAAAATTCTGTTCAACTCAATTCTGTTCATTTTGGTCGCATATCAATCACATACAGACATTAAACTCAAAAGGACTGTTATCTTCAATGCAATGACGTGAAGCCAAAATAAAGATTATATATTATGTGGACATATGTAGTGCCCTCGTGTGTGTTCTTAGGTTGAAAATCCACCTAAATTAACACCGCGGCTCTCAAGTTATCATTGCTTCAGTGACAACTAGCTCCACACCAGGATGTTAGCAGAAAATTACACAAGAACAGATCCACATACACATACAAAGCGCATTTGACGGTAAATAAATGTAATGTAAACAGCCTTTTCAGGGTATACTTTATGCAATACCTTAAAAATAAATCATACATACCAGGTCCTAATCTAGATGTATCAATCAAGTTTGAATTCTGAACATTGGCAAAATGTGTTCGATATATCAAAGAGCAATAACACTACACACCTTCACCATGTCATGCTTTCTCCAGACGACCTACTCACGTGACAAATCTTTAAAAAAAAGTTTGAAACTTTTGTCAGAACAACTAGACGGAACCTACGCTGGAAAACAGGATGAGGACTGGATTTGGGTTGAGGAGCCATTCTTGTTTCCTCATTGGCCATAGGAGTCAACCAAATAGCACCCTAGAGCTGTAAATGACTGGACTGTTCTCAATCTGAACCAATCTGGCTATACGTGATTAATCTTATGACACTAACTCACAATTGAAAGAATAACAATACTTTTTAAGCAAGGGACTGGGACATAATGGCATTTTTCAGTTATATCCGGGTGTCCATCCAACGGTGGGTCAGAAATCAAGGCAAATACGCAATAAAGAATCTGAATAAGAAGACATCTCGAGTTGCGCTATTTAAGTGAAGAGTAAGCACTGTTTTGAGTAAGCACTTGTACTGTACAGTATGGACACAGATACCCTTAGTACTCTTCAACCTGTGGCTCCATCTTGTAGCCGTTCTCATTCGAGATGTAACCTTCTCCAGACTGCACTGACTCCTGGTCCATCATTCCATCCTGACTGCCCTCCTCTGGCATTGGCATGTCCTCACTGTTACTACCTCCATCCTGGACCAGAGAGGGCGGGAGCAGAGAGGAGGGCGGGGCCGGCTGTCGATCATCCCTCCTTTCTCCGCCTCTCTCTCGGTCGCCCCTGTCTCGCTTGTGCTCTCTGTCCCTGTCCCTGTCTCGGTCCCCCCGCCTCCTCTCTCTGTCCCGATCCCTGTCTTTGTCCCTGTGGCTGCGCCTCCTGTCCCTATCTCTGTCTCTCTCCCTGTCCCTCTCCCCGCGCTCCCTCCCCCTGTCGTCCCCTTCCATGTTTCCCTCATCGCGCCCAGGGTTGCCCAGGTCGGCAGAGTTGGGATCCTCCAGCATCCTCTCTCCTCCATCTCCCATGACGTCGCCTAACCCCATACCGCCGTCTCCCCCTTCCTCTCCTCCTCCCTTCCCTCGCTCCCTGTCCCGCTTCCTGTCCCTGCTCCTACTCCTCCTTTTCCTTTCCCTGTCTCTGCTTCTCTCTCTGCTCCTGCTGTCCCCACCCGCTACCCCCCTCTCTCTCTCCCTGTCCCGCCGCCTGCTGCCTCCTCCGCTTTCGTCCCCGATGCCCCCCACTCCGGGGCCCGGCACCACGGCTGCGCGGTCGCCTCTCTCCCTCTCCCGCGAGCGCGTGCTGCGCCTGCGTCTCTCTCTAGACCTGGACCTCCTCCGCTCCCCTCGGTCCTTCTCTCGGTCGCTCTCTCGGCTCCGTTCTGCTCGACGGTCGCCTCCCCTGTCTCGGTCCCGATCCCTGGAAGCCAAACAAGGGCATCACTTCTCGCTCGTCTACATTAACACACACCACAGTACAGGAAACCGCTCACTGGAGAATAAACTGAGTAAGACAGTAAAACGACATAGGAAGAACACTTGTACTTACCCGCCGATAGGTCTCTCATCGTACCGAGATGTGTCGTCTCGACCAGAATGCTTGATGTTGACATCAGCACCTCCTCTCCGTGTACCACCCAAACCCCCACCTGGCACAGGTAACCATTTCAGCATTACACTTAATTTGGTGAATCCTGCATATATCATTAATATCTGAAGAGTATATGAACAATGACATTCATATACAGCCACAAAACAGCATAAAGCCTCTTCTGCTTTTTATCCACGGGTTGCATATTAGATTTGAATGCATTCTTTCTGTTACATTTTAAAACACCTTGAGCTGCTTGTGTTCTCATACGACAGGAGCCCTACAGTTTATTAAGTTTCTAGATTAATCTTGTTTCTTACCCAGCCTGCGGGGCTGCCAACCCTTGACTGTGCGCCCCCTCTCAACATCAACCAAAACCCGCCTCCCATCAATCTTCTTTCCGTCAGCATGCTTGTAGGCCGCTGGAGATAGGAAGGTAGCGAATGGGGGAAGGAGAGCGACGTAAAAGGCAGAGTAGTTGGCGAAGAGAAAGGTTGAAAAAGAAAAGATTTGGTGAGGATGAAGTAAGAAAAGAGGAACGTCAAAATTAGCCACATTAGAATTTACTAAAGTTAGCCTCAACACACAGGCAAAAAAGCAACTGAACGGCTTGAGATGCAACATCTGGTTTCCATCATAGACAAGAGTATAACTTTTACCTGTACAATTTCAGCATTACACAGGTGAATCCCACATATTTTTAATTTGATATATATTATCAAATTAAATTCTGAAGACTAACATGAACAACTACATTTATATACAGCCACAACACAGCAGAAAGACTAACAGAACCAACAGCACTAGTTTAGGCAAGCAGTTAATACCTCGACAATTCAAAATCTTACATAATTCTAAACTTCCATTCCCACTGCATCATCTCAAGTTTAAATCCCAAAAATGTGGCATAGACTCCTGTGTGCATTTGTATGCCTGCAAGTTACAAGTGGAACACAGACCAAAAGGTAATCGAATTACCTCTACCCAATGGAGTGTAAGCACCCGGTAAGATACTGTTCTGAATTTATAGGCCATATGCTAACCATCTTAAATCTGACTAGTTTTATTTAGAGATCAATCCATTATTTTAGCCTTTAGTGAAGTCTAAAAAAAGAACTGAAAGTAGCTGGCAAGCCCAGCAATGACCTGAAGGGAAGTAGTATCAAGTTTCTTTTAGGTTCTTACCTTAAACTCATTGTATCCATGCTGACATTTTCCTGAAGCAGTCCAGCTGGCCCAGAACTGATACATACCAAATGGGCACCGAGTAATGCAAATACTTCTGTCCTCAACTCTTTCAGAGATTATCTGTATGCTGCCAAATGAAGTCCCTTCTTTCATATATAAAATAGCCATAGTGAGCTGCACTGTGGAAGTGGCTTAGGATTTCAGATTGACTCATTTACTGTGCAAGTTATCTTATCTATATTGATTATTGACTCCTACACCCATGCTTCCAAACATTATACAGCCTAAAAACTTTGTTTGCTCCAATTTCTATATAACATGAACACAGGTTCATAAAATTGTAGTATTTTAAGAACTTTATTTTAAGTTTTCATACTGGTTGCAAAATGCTTGCAGCTAGTCTTTACTTAATTGATTTATGATTTATAAATACCTTAGCTAAGCTCCAGATGACTATATGCCCAGAAACAGTGCTTGTAGTTTTGCAAACCTTGCTGGGCCTTATGACAGCAAATTATTATTTCTCAGAAAGGGAAATTAAGTGTTTCAGCATATGGTTTGAAGCAAGATGCATATTGCTACCACCTCCCCACTGCTAAAGAGGGTAAGACAAACGTGAGTGAACACATCAGAGTCTAGAAAATAAGTAGGACTTAAACATTTCCACTAGTAATGGGGAGAAAATTGAATGTAGATCTACAATATTCCAAGAATAAGCAGGAGTGTTTTCATCAATACTTCCAAAATTTGTTTTCCCCCCTCCTAATACACACCTGGGATTTAATAATTTTGAATGTTTCAAATTTTCAACTGACGTGACCATATTTCCACAAAGGAGAAATAATTTTACCTGATTTAATGTGGAGGTATATGTTACTGATACATTGGCTTCAGGATTTCTTGATGTTGCAATCAAGTTCCAAGATTGATTTGTGTAGCATTCCTTGATAGTTGTGTAACTCAGAAAATGAATCCAAATGAATCCTTTACTTTTGCTAGACGTTTGATTGGTGTTCAGAAGTTATGAACACATTCCCAATATCACCCTCCTGAAGGATCGGTTCTCACTAACTCCCATTATCTGGAACTGAATGCCATTTTGTAACACCAAATCATTGCATCCTTGATAAAGATGAGCCAAAAAAATAAATAAAATGTGGGAGTGGATCTTGCATGTTATTGGTCTGCTTTGGATCTACTCGTCCTAGGGCTCATGTTAAGCTCAATTGCATCAAACTATTATGGATATTTTTGCCGAAAACCTGGTTTTCTTCTAAATCGAACAAGGAACAATTAACTGGCCACAAAATATATCACCAAAAAAACTGAGTAAATTAGAATGCAGGAATAGTTTCCCCCATTTTAGTGAACATAAAATATAGCTAATCTACCATTACATTATACAGCTTATGAACTCCTCTTCATCACGGCTACCAATAATTCTGGAGGTGACCATACATATGCAGTACACTTTATACTAAATCACACAGGCAGAAACGTGGAATTCAGTTTAGGAACTTACATTATCGTTCAGTATTTAATTTTGTGTGAGAATATTTCGGGTCCCATTTAGTGATTTAAAGATGCATTTTAAAACCACTAATTTTTATTTTATGTTTACTTTTAGTGACTTACTTTTCAGCAACCATGGAAATGAACCTCCCCGTGGTTTTCCAAAGCATTACACCAAAGCATTTCTGAAATAATCTAACAATCCTCTCAAGCTGTACTTGCATTTGCACTTGTAAATGCACTTGTAAGCCACTTTGGCAAAAAAAGCACCTGCCAAAGAACTGTAAATTATGCTTTACCCACAGTGCAATACACAAACCATGAGATTTAGTTAGCCAAGACAGAATGCAATTTCTACTGTCAAAAATAAAATTCGGCTGCATTCTGTCACCATTACCTAATCCAGTCATTCATACGACTAATTTCATGCCCTGCACACATTCGATCATTGTAAAACAATGAATGGCTATGTATAAAAGCACAAGCGGGGTCCATTGATGCAAAATATTTTTCAAGAACTTCAAAATTCGACATGTTGATTAATGAACTGATGACTTGTTATATTCCATGTCAGATTCTCGGAATTATGCGTCGTCCCCCTTACCACAGTCACACAGTAATACGTGATTATGTTACGCTTCAGGTTTGTCAAGTGCATTTGTATATTTTCTTTTGATTCACCATAAACACCATACTTCACAAATTCAACTTATAAACTACTATTTAAATTAAAAAATAAAAAAAATAAAAAGAATTTTAAGGCACATAGGCTAACCAGCGCTTACCAAGCCTCACCGCCGCCAATTGTCCGGAACCCGTTTTGGTAGGAAGCAAACTTCACAGCACTCAAGTTCGGTGGAAGTTCCATGTCACTGTACCAGATCTATTTCCACAATCACCTCACTTACCAAAGTGAATGTTCAGTTGCCATATCCCTCAATGCCTCCACTCCTGTGACTACATACACTGCCTTCTTCCCAGTGAAGATTGTGGGAGGATATAAACATCTCAAAGCCACAGAATAAACACCTATGCAGCACATTTGCCCAACAGTCCATATTAACCACATAAACCAGGTTCTATGTCCTTGTTTGTTTGTTAGATAAGTGTGTGTAGATTTAGATAGTTATCCAATGAATATCCCTCAAACCCTCTAAAGGTGCAAAAACATATGAATATATAAAGGTTGCTGCTTTTTTTTTCTTCATTGCTGACAATGTCCATACTTACATAACACTGTGTAACCTACCATCCATTTTACACCACTACTTACACCTCTGTAACATCTTCTCTTAAGTCTCCTCTCCCCATGGTGATGACCGAGGAAATGGTGATCGATGGGATGCGCATGACATGCGTATCCAGGATAAGAACAAAAAAGGCTGTCCTCAAAGAATGTACCAAGGTGAGCAGACACCCAAAATTCAAGATCATCCGGCTACAACTATACAAACCACCACAAACAGGGCTGTCTTACCAACACCCCTCAATTGCACAAGATTGACAAGACAAAATCTGCAAAACAGATTAGTACTGCAGGTACACATTCACAGCACATCCTTCCACTTTGCTACTTTTATTGCCAATTCCACATGCAAATTGTTTAAAGAGTTGTTAAATTAGAAATAACAGTATTTTCATGGATCACGATTGTTTCAGAGGGTTGTCTTGCACAATCCTTCTTAAAACCTCTACAACTTCACTAATCCAAATATCAGCATAGCACATGCATGTCCATAATTCAAACCTTGCTGAATTTCCATTGTGACTTAACCTAACAGTCTATTTTTTTTTATTTTTTTTTAAATACACTTGAAATCAATACGTCCCAATGTCCAATACCCTTACCAAAATCTGGAGAAAGAGCACCACTGCACATTGTCACTTCAACAGAGTAATCCGCCATTTCAATGGGCTGTTCCAATCAACGTGGGCCGCCTTACCACAGTCCCATAGACAAACCACCGAGGTAGGAAAACCATGACGACAGGCACTGATAAGCAGCTGTAGGATCCCTTGTTAGCGCTGGGACTCCGGGTGAAATCAGGAGCTTCACTCCAACAGCAATGGCCAATCCATCAAGGAAGGGGATTTATTTTTTTTTCAGAATTTGGTCACACTGTACTTGGGGATGCCTTACCACAACCCCATTACCATAACTATGACCGAATAACCATTAATGGGATTGCCTTACCACAATCCCTATTTATTACTACAATATATCATCAATACTCTAAGCAGTACTTTGATTAAGACTAAATCAACTGATCTATATACATTAGCATCTCCTTAGAAATAACTATTTTATTTCTTTATTGTACATAAATCAATATCTACTTTAACCTTACAAGGACCCTGGCGACCAGGTCAGTGAAACTAACTTTCACTAATAAAAGCTCCCATCCAATATTGCACAATATCGGGGATTGCCTTACCACAAACCCCCTACCTTGAAAGTTCTAAAAGTCCAACCCCTCCCCCCTTCCCCATTTAATGTGACAATGTACAAGTTGAGTAACTAGTGTTGGAGTTCAGTGTTTCAGTAGGTGCATACAGTAAAGTCCCATTACAACAGTTTTCAATTAAACAGGCTACCTTGACAGACAACATACTTTGATATAGCACACTGTCCTGGTAACCATCAAACAATAACTTTTGGCAATGAAACTTAAAACTTGTGACCCAGTTACAAACAGAATCTTGCTTAGCAGCAATTCTAATCACTACGGATCATAGTAGTATTCTAACTGCTACTCATTCACAAGCAAAAAGTGTTTCAGGCCAGTATGTGAAAACTCATAGGTTTAACAACAGAGCAAGTCACTGTTAGAATCTCCTTGGACAGGAAATAACACCAAGTGCTGACAAGGTTCACAGTGCAAACAGCTCTGAGTGTTCAAAACTAAACCTGACTTCAAAAAGGGACGGAAGTTTTAATGGAAAAAAACATTTTGCAAAGTTAAAAAAAAAAAAACCCAACTACAGTTTGATAAAAGCATTAAAAAAAACAATTTCTGAATCAAAACAGTGTATCGGGACTTTACTGTATACTTTGATGTACTTGAGTAATTCATGTGTCATTTTAAAAGTGAGTGGGTTTGATAAGTGTTGGATTTCAGGTGTTGTCAAACTGTAAATTGATTCGACTCTGACACTGTTTCAAATCATAAATATTTTTTTTTATTTCAATAAATTGCTGAAATTTTTTAGGACTAAAAATGAAAGCGTATGGTGACAAAATCAAAAATAAGCTACCTGACCCTTATTGTTAAGTGAGAATAAATTTCACACTCAACCCAATTTTCATGTACGGTGTCAACTTACTTTCGGCTTAATAGAGCCTATGTATAGAACTACTTAATATATTATATATATATATAAAACTAATATTTTTGTTATCAAATCTTGCTTTGAAATGCCATGGGAAATCCATGTCATACAATTTTATAGGCCTCGTGGGAAAATAAAAACATGGCATTCTGATCTGAGACTGCCAGTCAAATGGTGGTGGAGAAGTCCTGAATGCAGCTATTAGGGTTCTGCACCGACGTCATAAAGGTACAAACCACAATACTACAATGGCTTCTGGCACCCATTACAGCACATATTCAGTCATTTTAAAATTTTGTTCATGCAATGTATGCAGTCGAGAGCAACATAGTATTGGGCCATCAACAGTACTGACTGGAATGTGAGTAAATGTAGATCAACATTAGGCCAAATCCAAACTATCAAAACTGTTAAAAATCGCTATAAAGCGATAACAAAGCAAATGGCTTGCAAAATAGTTTTTATCTTTATAATCTAGCCATTTACCCAACTTTTATCAGGAAGTGAACACTGAAAAGCTAATGGTGAATAAACATTGTAGCCTGTCATATATAATCAGTTGTATAACACACTAGGAAGGAAAGGTTTAGTTGCACGCTGAAGTTACAGTAATCATATGGAAGTCGTCGGTTTTACCATAAACCGGTGACTTTAAAAACTCATTTTCATGGCAAGGATCTTCAAAAAGACAGTAATCACATCACAGCAATCCATTAGCAATGGTTTTGCCATTACAAAAAGATACTGTCAGAAGTTTTAATCATCCAAAGTTAAAGTTGGCACTATGACGTCTTATGCAAAACCCTAAAAGCTTCATTTGACTGGCTCTCAAAACAATGGATCAGAAGGACAGCCAAGTGGACCAAGTGTCCTTTTCTTTCACCCATAAGGGGAATCAGGCAGAGTTCACCTGGAAACATTTACTTGGGAAAATTAGCTAATTGTTAGCGACCTTGATGCACCTGCCTGCTCTTCTAAATTACACGCAGCTTGCAAAAAACTGTCTAAAGAATGTTGCCTAATCTTTCCCTACAACTGTGTAAACAGGTCTTCCTGTCTGTATAGAGGTGTACTTCAGTGTAAACATATGGTGCGCTTAATGCTTAGTTGGCCTATTCTATTAAAACCACTGCAAATAACTGCACACCGAAGCAAAACTGAACCTTACAAACAGGATCAGGCCCACATGTAAGTGCACTACACTGGCAGACTTAATTTGGGAAAATTTAAATAGACTCATGAATGCATGGCTGATATGGGGCAACCGTGACACTCAATGTCTGCAGCATAGTGATTGCCTCAAATTGTTTTAATACAATAGGCAAACTTATGGCACCTCCTGATTGTCTACATCCTGCTCTTTTCTCTGTGTGGGGGTGGGGTGGAAATATAAATCTTACCCATCATATACAAACCCATTATACCAACCATACACTGAGCTGTGGTAGTAGGGTGTACAGGGTGTACCAAAACCATCATCTGCAAGCCAGCTCTGGCCAATAGCCATCAGAAATAGGCGGCTGCAGTGGCAACGAGAACAACACACAGTTAATACACTGCATAGCCTGACATTCACATAATTCAGCTGACTAAAGCTAACATTGTTCACACAGGTATTTAGTCACATTCACCAGCCTTGTGATGTACCAGGTCTTGAAGTCTACATTTCGAGGTGATCTGCTTCATCTTGGCGCGATTATTCCCCACAAACGCCCTTTCCCTTAAAATTGCCGTTATAACCCAGATTCCATTCATGACCTTGCTGTCTTAACCATCTTTATTGCTGTGACAGGCAACCCAATTCAATTGACCAGATTCTTGCCTCCAACAGCGTTTTTGCCTTTATACAAGCCATCTTACCTGGGATTCCCATTTACATAACATCACCTGCAGTCTTGCACCATGACCCCTTGGCATGGACAAATTGCACAGATGACCCAACAAATCATTCAGGCCTGCATGGCACTGGAAACGTGTCACGCCATTCAAACCTGATGTAACATTTACACACGTACGATGGCAACATCTACACTCTCACAAACAACCAAGGGCAACCGGTGCTCCGTTCATCTTCACTCACACGCTGAGTAATGCTCAACAAACAATCACTGAGCACATTCACCCATGCTACAATAAAGAACACTAAAAGGGCACCTACAGAACAGGCTAACATTTAGCGCCCCCCCACCCTCTACTGTCTGTGCATGCTGAATAGCCCAATGTATAAAAATATGAATATGCGACCTACGAGTGAGTGTGATCAGAATGTCCTCTCTATGGTGCAGCTACTAAAGACTGACCACTCTATGCTCAGCCACGCAAGTCCTTGTTGTCACAGTTCACATCTTACAAGTACTCCTAAAGCAGTGACGGCACAAGGATTTTTAAAACAGGGGAGCACCAACTGACAGTTTATAGCACTCCATATGTAATCACTGACCAAACATATAAACAAGAACTGTTGTGTGATGAACTACCCTGAACATCTTGATAGGCTTGGCTTTTAAAGTCTATGATCTAATTATCCTCCACCTAAGAAAATACTGGATATTTGGATTTTTTCCACTAGGAAATACGTAAAAAGTTAAACTTGCTCAAATATTTCAGAAGATTTGTGCCAAGTTTAGGTATTGAGTCATATTTCCAAGTGCATCTTATCTACTTCAATGTTTTACGGCGACTTAAATGCTTACCTGTGTTTGTCCCAATTAAATATCAGCACTCAAACGAGTATACATGTAATTTGGCCACCCGTATCATAGTTTAGATCCTAATTTTGAAAACATTTTTACCAAGACATTAAAAACTGTTTTTGAAAGCTGGCATACCGTTGCCATTTATGTGGTCTACACAGAGGTACTTGTTCCTCAGCAAAAACAAACTTATATTAGAATGTACTCTGAAAAAGAGAATGTCCACATTCTGTGCATAGCCAAATGTGATTGGTTTGCTTGTGTACCATAAATAGATCTGGAAACATATTTAGGCTCTGCAAGGTGTACTTGTACTCAACTTATTTGAGAAGCCCTCAGGTTTTTCACCTTCTATAAAAGTTTAGTGTGTAGATTCCAGATATCTGAAAGCCCTTACCTAAGCATGGCGTAGTAACAGCAGTAATGCTACACGTACGCGCATGCCTTGATAATCAGATTAAATATTTAAAGATGCATGTAAACAGTAGATAAGGAAAGTTTGCACAGGTACTCACAATGCATGTCCCTCTCGTGCTCGTACTCTATGAACGCATAGCCCCTGGGTTTGCCTGTCCTCTTATTGTAAACAATGTAGATCTGGTGGAAGAAACAAAAAAGTTAGAACAACTCAAACTTGCAAATGTGCTGACAGTGCATGTCAAATTCTGCCAAGAAGATACAAGCAAATCTTACCCTTTTGATTGGCCCGTACACCTCAAACTCACGCCGAAGCTTGGACTCAGTCGTATCATAGTTCTGTATTACAGGGGAAAATTAAAAAGCAAATAAGACCTTTTCAGTAAGTGCACCTGTTAATTCCAAGAGAAGTTAAAATTCTGGTGCTGGACTCAAAATGTATAATCTAGACTTCAGAGAACAAATCAGCTGACTTACCACACGTGCCACAAACAGAGTCTTGAAGGCATCTCCCTGAGCATTAGGGTCATTGTGGGGATCCCCTGCAGGGATGAATTGAATACTAATGAACTGCACTAGACACGCAATAAACATTACAGCAATACTAACCTCCAAGAGACACATGGGCAACAGTGGATTGGAAAGCAGCATCCATTCTTCTAACTCACTGTGCTAAAGCACACCAGGAATTTCCACACCAGTAATTTCAGAGATGTGACTGAATGGAATTTATAAATTTAAAAATAAATACAATCTAGTTTTTAAATTGTTTGATCACTTGCAATACTGCCAAGAAGGTCATTAGTCCAGATGGGATTGTGGTTTAATTGTTACTACACTTATATATGCAAACACAAACTGAAATCTTAGCTGAACAGCAGTCCATGGTGATATTCAAACACCACCCTTCCCCAGCTTACCAATAATGTCCTGTATTTCCATAAAACCAATAAAAAAATTAAAAAATGTTCCTTAAACTTCTGTGCCTTCTAGTCAATGAGTTCATGGTACATGCTTTCTGGATACTTCATTCCAATTGGTCCCCTTGTACTTTTAGTAATAACTTCCGTGCCACCTCTCACTCCCAGCTTTCTGATAAGGTCTCAATACATTCAAGAGAATTATCATGTAATCACATTTCCCATGTCAGGCATGTCAACGGCAGTATGCTACATATAAATCTTAAGTACAGTGAATGTTAGACTTACACAACTTGAGTTCAGTCTCCACTACTGCTTGTCTCCTTTCAATCTTCTCTCGTCTCTGTAACATATACATATGTTAGCACCACCCTCCTCCACCTGTAACCACTACAGATAAAAACCATCAAGCCCATATGCTTACCTTTCGTTCCAGTCTCTCATCCCTGGTCTCCGCTCTTGTGGGTGGAGGAGCATCTCTGGGATCCTGTACAAACAAAAATGCCCAGTAAATTTTATGTAAGGTCAAGCAAGGTATATTACAGAATATTTATTCAGGCAAAGCACTTTTATTCTCCATCCAGTTATGGTAATGGAGATTGTGCTTCTAGACCTACACATCATAACGGTCATACCTCAAAGTGCCTGATAAAAGGGGCAATGCCGCAATATGGTTGGTTGTGATGTTTCTCATGGGGCAGTTTCTCCAGCTGAGGCAGATAGGGTATGGGGTCCCGAGGAGCAAACAGTGCCAAAAGGTTTGGTGGTAGAAACTGAGTCATCTTTCACCTGGTGAAAAAGAGATAACGTTGCCTTTTTCCAGCACCATTTAGCTAGCTAACAAACATATAACGTTACTACACTAACAGGCTGATTTGCAACGTAACGTTTGTCCTAGTGTTAGTTAGCCAACAGGCAAGGAAGCTCGCTCTGTGGTCATTTAATCCACGATTAGCCAGTTAACTTGCCTCGTGAAGTAGATAATGCTATTAAAAGCATTAGAAATGCATTTATTAGCTAGCTTGATAGCAACCTAGCGAATTTAATTTACTTATATAACGTTTTTATTTAGCAGACTTGTCGGACTTGATATGGCGGCCTCTACGAAAGGTAACGATTTTAGATTTATAAAAAAACACGCTGCAATGCTATAATTTACAAAAACACACCATGCAGCGTTTGGCACAAAGAGCTACTTAAGCTCGGGGCAGGTTACAAAATGCCTGCGGACTAAATGAGCTAAGGTTACGATTACACAGCAATAACCCTGAACTGTGAATGTAGTCTATGCATGCAACACATATCGCAAACTGTACGTTAGCCAGCTACTAAAATGATTCGCGAACATAATGCGGTGACGTTACTGGAAAACAGCAAGACAGTTTAGATATAACCAACCGTAACAGCAGCGGGAAAATTATGCACTAGTCTAATTTAGATTACACATAATATTTGGGAACTATCGTAGGGTAAATAGCTGGTTATTTGTATAAACCATTACGTCAGCTAATGCTGGCTAAATTAGGCCTCGTGTTCCGCTTACCTCAGTTCTGCATTCAACCCCTACGAAACGCGTAGATTCAACCTACTATAATAATTTTTAAAACGCCACGATTAACAACGCCGGTAGGCCCGGAGTAGTCCTCAGTGTGTCGTTATGGTGTAATTCTTGAATTTAAAGTTTTCGTGATGGTTGATTACTTCGTAATTTCTCAGATTGTCTCCGCTGGGGAACAACTGTTTTCTCTGTCCTACAAAATGGCGCCGGGCCGTAAATCGCAAATCTTGCTCCAGAACTTCACGACGCTCTCCTTCATTTTTATTTTTTAGTTTTTTTTTAATATATACCGCCACCCACAGGTCTGGAGAGTGGACTGGAAATCCTTAGTATTGTATTAAATCGGGAGGTCGTCAAATTCTATCTATCAAGCATGTTGAATTTAAATACTCGGACAGAAATGTAATACATTTATTTTCTGTTGGTAGATTTAAAATTATATTTATATTAAGTTCTGCCCCCATTTTATGCAGATTGGCTTTTAATATCTCTCTGTCCGTTATTTAATGCAGCTTCATACTATGTGAATTACCCTCTCTTGTCCCTCACAATAATCACATCTTCAATCTAGATATTTATTAATCAAGAAGAAAGTGCTATTTAGACCAGTGTGTCCTAACCTTTAATCTAGTGAGAACACTGGCCTCTTTCCTATTTCCCCCTCCAGGTCTTGTATTCCCGAACCAACAGATTAATTCAAAACAAATGACAATTCTTACTTTCCTTGATTCATTCTTCTTGTCATCCATTTTTTATTTTACTTTAAATTTCCCCTTTAACCTCTGCTTTACTGTTATTTACATCTATCTGAACATGGTCTGTCTTGAATGGCTTTTTAGCAAGTTCATCTGCTTCTTCATTCACCATAACCCCAACATAAGATGGTACCCTAACTATTATTCTTAATCTTGGATTTGGAATAGTGACTGAAGAATCCTTTCCTGGTATCCTGAGTGAAACAACCACTGCCTATTTCCAACCTACAGGAAATCCACCCCCTGCCATACTTTATTAAACAGTTCTAACAATATTTTTAAAAATACATCACTAGATGAGTCCAAATTATTTTCCTTTGTTTTTTCCATTCTGCATCTTGCCTGTCCTGCATGTTGTCGGGACAGTGTGCTTCAACTAAAGCTCTAACATGCCTGCCTAGTCTTCCTTTTCCACAGCTGATATTCCATCACTTTCTAACACAGAATACAATACGCTATTCTTTCCTCACTCATCTTTTTATCATTCCACACACATCTTCTCTCCAAGTCTGGCAAACATGGCACCTTGCAAGGGCATTGTTGTGTTGTAGGATGCACAAATACTGACTCACTACATGCAATCCCGAAGGACACAAATGTAAAAAACAAGTGGGTAGAATTTTTATCAGTTTCATTAATGTCAAACAACACAAGAGTCGGCAGTCTGCATTTTAAACCAGACAACTTTTTCAATTGGGCGCAAAAACAGAGTGGATTTTGCAAAGAACTACAACTGAACCCCTCAGCAGTCCCCACAATTCGATCAAACACAATAACCACAAAGTAAGTTTCTTATATTATTATATTTTGGATGTATAATTACTGAGTGCATGAATTACCTACGCCTGGCTTACAAGGAGGATAGTTAATATCTTGCTAATGTTAGCTGGCATAGCTGAAAAGCATCAACATAATTATCACAAGAAATATAAAGCAACAATTCAGGAAATCCGAATATTATTTATCTTGCTAGCTATGGAGATTTGTTGACTTTGATGGCTGTCACAGTCAACATTTTCCCACCATCCTCACTTTTATTTTTTCCCCGCCATTGTAATTTGAGTTCGCCCAAGTTCATTGTACTAGCCTACTGGGAGGGAATGCTGACTTCAGCTGTCCGAGACACGCACTAGCTGTCACTCAAAACACAAGGAGTACGCCCTCGACCCCGCCCACGCAGTATCCGACCTCCATAGTAACATGATAGTAACATTTTTGTGATATGTCCAAAAGTATAAATTTATCATTTAAAAAAAAAAGAAAACGTTTTAAAACCATTTAAAAACAATTTTGCAATGGTATAGAATATAAATAATGATACAGTATTTCAAATTTCAGTCTGACTTTAATGATTTTCCAAACCATTGCTTGCATCCTTTTATATTTTATCAAATGCTGGAAGCTGTGAGTCCATTTCAATTTTCTAAGAAACTTATTGCGATTCTTTACAGCCTCAGTACATTCCTGTGTCCATCTTGGCACCTATTTTCTCTATCCCTTACCTGATTTCTTGAAAATGGCCTGATACTCAGCTCCGATTTTAGCCGCTGTAGGGCAGTTCACAGAAGTCTGCTTCTTATCAGACCCTCAAAGGAAAACACTGTTTACTGTGCTGACAGGGAGTCAGCAAGAGTGACGAAGAGACAGTGCTCAGTTGCAAAATATCTGATTGGATAAGCATTATGTGATCTTCGGTTCTTCATAATACAATGTAATCATGTTTTGTATTGTTGGATAATGATCGCTACTGTAGTGAGGTTTGGTCAGGTTTATTCAGAACTAGTCCAACAACCAGTCAGAATTCTGTACGTCTGTAGAGCCCAACTTAGTGAGATAACATACACACGACAATGCTTTGTAAATAAAGGATATTATTTATTGGCTATGACAGTTCCCTCTTATTCAAACTTGTGAACCAGATGGTGGCCAAAGCGTACGTCAATTCTGCTGTTTTACAAAACCTATTCTCCATATGTCTTCTCTCTTATCCTTAGGTTTCTCCTTCTCTTTCGGCTTTTACCTCTCCTTAGGTGTATCCTTCTCCTTATCCTTAGGCCTCTTCTTGTCCTTTGGCTTCTCCTTATTTATGAACTTATCCACCTGCATAGTACACATGCTCTAACATTATACTTCATGAATCCCACTGTTACTTACTCTGGCAAATCCCACCATGGACCATCCTTTAAAATGTACATAGTCACACTACATAAAACGCCTTTTCGTACAATATTAGTAGCCTACTTTTGTATACTTTGGTTTTGGTACACTGTTGAATGTTTTTACATTACATTACATTTATTTAGCAGACACTTTTATCCAAAGTGACATACAAAAGTGCATATCATGGTCATTGCAACAACTACAAAACATACGTTCGATAAGGTACAATACTTATTTCGTACGGCTATTTATGGCCAAGAACACAGTTTAATTCACACAGTGTACATTATTTTGATCTAACTTATACCAAGTCAAACTAGGGGGAAGAACTGGCTACAATATTAGGACGAAAATACAAATTACAAAAAGTTCTGGAATGGGGGTACATGTAACATGAGTGGCATGAAAGGGGGGATTTAAAGTGAAATTATTCACAGAGTGGTGGCAGTTAGTCCAGGTATAGTCTGAAGAGATGGCGGAAGATGGGTAGTGAGGGAGAGGTTCGAAGAGGGACAGGGAGTTCGTTCCACCACTGGGGAGCTGGGGTGGAGTAGCTCTGTGATCTCTTTACTCGGATGGGTGGGGGTGCAAGGTGCCCTGAAGCTGCCAGCTGCTGCTGCTAAGCTAGCTGGTATTTTGAGCACTGACTGACATCTTTCAGATCTAGGTTACTGCAAAAAAGATTTTTATTCGGACCGGACAATGAACATGAAACACGACATTAAACCCAGTAAAAATTTAACGAACACAACTGTCTGTCAAAAATAGATGACACGCCCACAAGCAACCGATTGTGGGACACGGGAGCGGCGCTGTCAGGCGGCGTAGCCGCGTACTGTGTGGCTTCGCCAAGAGTATCCCTACTGATCGCAGAACGGTGCTAATGGACCACAAATCTGCGATACAGGTCTGTGCATACACGCGGAACACGCTCTTGGTCACATGACCCAAGGAGGAAGTGCTGGGTAAACAATTGAAATAAAAAATGTCTGCACCGTCGCGGGGAGACTCAGGTAGATGAATTGCAAAGTCAGTTTTAGCTAGTAAACTCGTATTTTATCACCCGTTTTCATTGGGGCGTTTTAAAAGTTGACAACATCTGTAAGAGAGAAATTAAAAGATTTGTTTGGGTTTACGTTTTTATTGCGGTTAGACTAGTGTTCTCTGCCAGTTTACTTAAGACTAACCTTTAATTTACCGGTATAACATAACGGTACTTTAATTAAATGTAATGTCAGTATTGTTGCATGTAGACTAGCTGTGTAACTAACTATCGCTTCTGATGTGCAAAAAATTGTCTCTGTGTTGTAGCATTCACATTAACTTTTGTTTGAATTTTGCTTTCACGCTTAACATTAATGTCACAGTGACAGAGTGGGATGCTCAATATGTTTTCTGTTTTAAACATGTGCATATGCTCACGATACTATAACGTGGTATTTTATGCCAGGTGCTGACACTGATCAAATATTAGACACTGGAGCAGCTTTACTAAAAGAGTGAGTATATTTCCCGCGAGTGTTTGTGTATATTATGTTCATGTGGTTTTCGGTACTGTTTCAGTTTCTGTTCATGTGCTGACAACTAATATGTGTATTTCCTCTTCACTATTCTGTTTTGCATATATATGCACCTGTAATAGTTTTATCGTGGATCGAGTACGTCGCCATGGTACCGAGGATGTGACTGTCACTTATACCCAACTGGGTGGAACTGAGCTGTGCGACCCAGCCCAAAAGCAACTTGCCCAGTGTCTCCAACGAATAGGGGATGAACTGGATAGTAATGTAGAACTACAGAGGTGAGAGCATATATTTTATACCCATTTCTGTGTGCATAATTGTTTACTTGGTAATTAATTTTGAGTTAATCAATATCTGGTCCTACTGACGATGGTGAATCTATATTGACATTTCTACTTCATTTTGACTGTTTGTATCATTTGCCTTTCTGTATTTTCAACCAGAACACCCATCCTAGGCCAGCAATAAGTGAACCCAAAAAAACCTTTTTTTTAACTTTTCATTAAAATGTGAAGCAAGTTTTCTTTGCTTTATTGTTTTACATTTTCTTTATTTCTGACTCACTGTAAAACAATTAAAATTTCAGCAAAGATTTTTGAAACCAGAAATCGTCTTGGCTCTGTTGCTAAGACTAACAAATTTATATCTGACAGTAAGATCTCTTCCTCTGGGTGAAAATTTTCTATAAAACCATTTTAGAACTAGAGTGATTGACATTAGTTTGTTGACTATTTAAACTGTAAATATGTTTTCATCTATAATAGGCAACATTAAAACTTAGTTAAAATTGCGATTATTCGTGAGTATGATTACACTGTAAAATACAGAAATAATTTCTTACACCTTGTCTGATGATTATATCTTCACATAACTGTCCATCTGTTGGTGTTTTCATACTCAATGATAAGACAGTTGCCTAGGTAAATATAATTAGAATTTTGAAGATCAGTTTGTGATTCAAGACCAAATAAAATGAACAAATTATTGTGTGTTTGTGGTACTGTGGATAACGGCATTGTACTAAATTAAATATTCCTGTTTAAAGGTTGTACAGTTCCAGCACATCAATCGATTGATAATGATCAATAACAGTACAGTATGCTACTTACAGTACATGTATGCTATATGTTTCTGCTAGCTTGATCAACAGCTCAGCCTTACAGCCCACCAAGGAGGTGTTCATCCAGGTTGCCTGCCAGATTTTCTCTGATGGCAAGTTTAACTGGGGCAGGGTGGTGGCCCTCTTCTATTTTGCCTGCCGGCTGGTCATCAAAGTGAGTTTTCCAGTTTACAGTTTTACTTCCTGTTTCCCATTTTTACACTCTGCACAGCCAATCAGTGGGCAACTCTGCTTAACCTACATATTTATGATGTAATTTAGGGTATCCCGTTAGTTGAAATTCATAGTTCTGCCTCCCTCTTGAGAGGAAGTATAGAGGCTTAGATTTAAATTATTATTTTTTAAAAGCCTTAATTCATTTTAACCTTATTTGCAAGAGGCAGCTGATCAACCATGTCCATTACAAGAGATTACAAGAGTTCCAATACAAAAGATGTTGGGGACTACTGTATTATTTAGTTTTACATAGGAGCTATTTTGTCAACCTGATGAACGTGGTTTTACCATAGCCAGTTAGTAAATAATGTAAGACAAGAGTGGAGAAGTAGAAAGAATCGTATGGTTAATTCCAGCTTGGGCATGTTTTATTTACGATAAGCTTCATGAAACCTTTTTGGCTGTGCAGTATGTGAAAAGGGATGTGCTTCTGTTTCTTTTAGGCACTTGTGACAAAGGTCCCTGAGATCATTCGAACCATCATAAGCTGGACAATGGACTACATCAGGGATCATGTGATCAACTGGATCAGGGAGCAAGGAGGCTGGGTAAGCCTGAACTTCGTGTACATATTTCTGCAGGACAAGTACTTTCAGTGCATGCCGTTTCTTTTCAGCACAGTTGGACAGTTGTGTTCAGAATTAAAAGCTGAGCATTCTGAGTGGTATTGAAAAATAATAACACTATGTCTGTCTCTGTCTTTCTTGTAGGAGGGTATCAAGTCCTACTTTGCAACGTCAAAGTGGCAAACAGCAGGAGTGGTTCTAGCCAGTGTCCTTGCCACTGTTTTGGTCCTCCGCAAAATGTGAAGAGAAACGGTGGGATGGAAAGGGATAGGGTCACAATAGGATTGTTGCAAGAGAAAAAAGAGAGGGAGAAATAACAGAGAGGGTCAAATGTGTAGACATCTGTTTCTGTCTTCTGAGTGATGAAGAACTACTCCACTTCATCTCTCCTCCACAGGGGGGAAGCTGATTGGCTGCCTTTGCACTGAAGAAGAGTGTAATCAACTGACAGAGATGAGCACCTCTCATACCTGGCTTTCTCAATGAGAGTCTTTTAATCTTCCTGTTGCTTGAAAGAGAGTAATACGAGTGTAAGTGAGAATGAGATAACTATATTTTGATGGAAGTTGACGATGAAGAAAGTTTTCCTTCCATATCCATATTTTCCCACAACCCTGTCCAGGTCACCTACTTTACCAATTTTCATCAGTTTTCTCCATCAACCTCTATGACTACCTCTCTCTTCCAAACTGTCTCTGTGCTTTGCCATATATAACACTTTCATATATGCATGTGGGTGTTCCAGGCACAGACATTTTGTATAGTGAAATTACTTCACATTGTTCAAATGCAGTTATTCAGTACTGTGCAGATTCAACATAGTGTCAGTTTATGTTCACTGTACCACACTGGGATTATTTAGAAACTCTAAAATTCTATCCATATTTGTTTCTTACTTTTATAGAATACGTTTCAGTGATTTTAGTGTGAACAAGAATATAACTCTGTTTCAAGCTGTCAGTGCCTTGAGCTTTTTTTTTTTGAATAGGCAGTGACATGTCTTCATTTTCCCTGATAAAAATATGTTACTGGTATATGAAAGCAAAAAATGTTTTTTTTTCAAATTCCAGGTTCTGCAATCTACTACTCAAATGTGGATATTTCTTTTCTATTTTATCTTCATAACATTTTATACCTACAAATAAATCATAGCTGCAAGCCGCGATTAAAGAGCAAAGCACTATTGGTAACAATGAAGCCAGTGAATATAAAGCCAGTTTGCAGTGCCTCAATGTGGATTTGTTTTAGCTAAAGTGGATGTTGTGCATTCAAGTATGTTTTGGGGGAAAAAAATCAAATTTGTTTTGAAGTTTGGAGAATTTTCTTATTATAGCATCTGTTATTTTATTATAATTTAAAATTTATTTTGGACTAGTGATACATCTATAGCATTCATATTTATTAAGTCTGATAATATTCCCTTTTGTGTGTCTCTAGAAATTTTTTTATTTTTTACTTCTGCTTATAATTAATTATAATTAATGTTTTTTTTTTTTTTTTTACTGCATCTTTGTGATGGTTCAAGAATGCTCTGAGCAATGTCTTCTTTTGTTTTAATGTTTAGCCATGGTATTGTGGGTTAAATAAATACAGTCCTAGTTTCCGCAAATGTTGTTTTAAATATATTTTTATTTAAAAATACAAACCAAGCTCAGACACAATCCTGTGAACCAAACAAAGTGTGGAGTTGAACCCTACTCTTTACACTGCTTGTAGTGCTCCTACATCTTTGAAGTGAAAAGTGAAGATGTGACAGACAGCTATACTGGTACAGTTCTGAGAGAAACAATAGCTGCCCACACGAGTGCTCCACACACACAAAAAGAGATTGTGCATCAGTAACTAGAGCTGAAGTCCTGGGAGGCTATCTTCATCACTGGTCTTGAGTGACAGCTATGAAATTCAACTAAATAACCACCTGTGTCCAGTTGCTCTTCTTCCTTCCATACTGGAAATTAAGACAACAGAAGGAAATGAGAGGAGGGGAGGGTTGAACGGGTATTGGAAAAAGATTTTTAAAAATATATATATACTTTCAGTGTTTTCACGTTCCATGACTGCACATGGTCCTAAATTGACATAGTTGACCAAATACTGCCTAAACCAGGTCTATATCACTGTTACTCATATAATTTAGCTTTTGGCACTAATGTTGTCCTGCTATGCAAGTCTCTGTTAGTAATAGTGTCTACTAAATAAATGTAAAGTAATATAATGCAATGTAAATAGCATCATTAGGTAGCAAATTGTAATTATTCTAGAACTGACATCATAGTCTCCTGCTGAATCACTTCATTTAGCATGTCAAAGCATTAAAGTCATAAAACAACTATTTTCTACCACAAGTAAATGTGTGTATGTAAGTTCTGGAGCTGTGTTAAATATGTGATCATGGTTACCTTTTCATTCATATTGATAAGGCCATTGATTTCTGTGAAAATTTGCTAGATTATTTGATAAAAACGAGTTTATGAATACATACAATACAGAGTAGTTTTCGTTTTGAAACTTCTGTTTACTTTTTAAAGCCTAGAGTGTATTTTTAAAGTATGTTGCCAGACCTGCCAGCCGTGATATGCACTGTTATGACACTCCTATTTATGGGACATAAAACATTACTCATTCTCAGCACAATGTTTTCATTGTAAGAGAACAACCTGATGACAAAAATTTAACTGACATATGTTGCTTTTTTAATAATACATATGGATCTGCCAAATAAATAAATACATCAATATTAATACTTATCAGTATTATTTTCATATGATCAAATTAAACTAAATATAATAAAATCAGCTCAATGAAATGCTTGACATAAGGGTTGTGTGTGTGAAATAGGTTCATGGCAATTAAATTATCTTGAGATAGACCATAGTCCATATCTACAGAACATATAGAATACATACCTGTATGTCGGTAAGCTCTTTGTGAAATCTCATAGCTGGACCATTCTTTGGGGTAGGAATTTTGTAAGTCTGACAGTGAGACACAGAACGGCTAGTTAAAAGACCCAGTTAATGAAAGAAACAGGCAAATAACCCATATATTGCTATACAATGTAGTAAAAAAAGAGTTTGAATGGCAGAATCGAATATCAGAAGAAAAACAAACAAAAAACAGGAAAATAAAAGACAATGTGCACCTTTCCTTTATATAGCAGGCTGCCAACTGGGCACACAACACAGGCAGTCCCGGCACCAAACACTTCCAGAATCCGTCCAGACGCCAGCGTCTCCAGCAGTTCTCTCATACTTACTGTACGCTCTGACACCTTAAACTCGCCCTGTGGGACACATTTGGTGTATTGTTCCATGGTGTATTTTTCACTCAGCTTCAGACAAGCATACATTTCATATTCTATCCACTTGAATCAAATGTTCTTTTTTTCTGTGTTTTTTTGTGTGGAAAGCACATTGGACAATGGTATAGTATATCTAATGTTGTTTTTCTGAACCAGCAACATCCGCATTTGGGTTCCAGTAGATAAACTTTAAAATCCCCAGAGGGATTTATGATTAGAGCCATGACTAGCCATTCAGACTATAGCCTCTTCCCACTCTCCTGGATTTTCTGCTTGACTCTCTCATCAGGTCCATACTTTATATTTATCTTATTCATAATAACTCTTTTCATGCTTACATTAGTTTTAAGTGAATCTATTACTTCCTGCAACCCAACCCATGTAAATGTTACTTCCTGTAACCCTCTTACCCATTCTCGGGCCAGATCCAGCAGTGACTGCCTGGTGACTCCTGGGAGGATCATGCCATCGAGGGGAGGGGTCACCAGTTCCTTCTCTACATAGATGCATATAAATATCCCATTTATATTTGTTTTTATGCCACCAGTTTTATGATAAGTTCCATCTATATTGCACTTTATGATTCTGGTCTGAACACATCTTCAGTATAAATAGGATTTGTCAAATAATGTAAATATTTCAACGTTTTTAAATATTCTCTCCTGCTACCAACATTCTACTGACAAATTACACCCCGTATTAAGTGAGACAATACCAGTTCCTGGTGGGAATGAGAATGTACCCTGTTGTAGAGCTTGTTCGGAGGTTGGATAGCTTCATGCTTCACACACATCTAAAGAACTGATCTCTGTACATCTATATAGATATTGACTGCCATCAAATGAAAAGAGAAAGGAGGATTCCAACACAATGAACATAGCAAAGAGATAGATGCCCACAGTGCCCCAGAGAGAGAGACAGAGCGAGATAAACAATGAGAGAGGGCACTCTCACCGCCTCTTTTGTTGATCCAGTACATGAAGAGGTTCATGGTGCCAGCCTCAGTGATCTCCTCCTCATCCCCATATAGCCACAGCACCTGCTGGCAGTTCTGATTCTTCGCCTCATCCTGCAGTGCAATCGTAGGACCGTAATTCCTGATACAGAGATACAGGCATACAAGAGTCTCAAACCAACCGAGACAATAAAATGTACACAATCTGCATACTGACAGTGATGACCTTGACTCTGGCATCCGTATTTCCTGAGCTCTGAACATTAGGTCACCTGTTCTGTCAGCACTGATAGATGCCACATGTAGAATTATTAATGTTCCTTTGTGTGGCTATAAAGTGGAAACTCACTGGAGCAATTCATAAAAACTGCTGTGAAGAAGGGAATATCAGTATTTTATTTTCTTCTATTTCAATATAGCTAAATATACAGATGAACATCTGTCGTCATTGAACATTTTATTTTTAACTGTTAATATTTAGTCTAGTAGAATATATTTACTAAACAATTTTATTGGACTGCAGGTTGGGTTGCCCAACACAATACATTACCTTTTTAGAGAGATGGCAATCTATATTTAAACAAAATATCTAGTTCAAACACATCTTTCTCTAGATTATAGAGAAACTGGGGTGACTCAAATGAGGTGATACAAATGGAGTAGTACAGCAACACGCAATCATAATATTATTGGTGCTGTTGTATTGTAGCATATAGTATGTAAAAATATTTATCCCATTTGATACTCACCCCCCCAGTTTGAATGCTCCTACTCCACCCCTCCAGGACCTGATGAAGCGGGGGTCTGCGAGCAGAGACACTGGAGTGAAGCCACCCGTGGAGAAATATGGCCCCACAGGGCTAACGATAACAAACAGCATTGCGTGTCGAGCCTTCGACAGCCCCAGGGAGGGCTGAGAGAGAGAAAGGGAGAGAGAGAGAGAAAAAGAAAAAAACAGAGAGAGAGAGAAGCCAGAGTAAATGAGACAGGGAGTAAGACAGAATCAAGCTGTTTTTATTCAACTGTAAAATTTTGCAGATGACACGCAGAAGAATTTTATGCAGAAGTCTTTGACTTAGCACCCCCTCTGAGAGAGACAGAGAGCAAGTAATACAGAACTATAATGCAATATAATACATTACACTTCAAAAAGCCAAGTCACAATTGGTCCTGTAGCGTTGGGAGTTCTGACCTGGGTGCCAATGAATGTGGGACGAATATACAGACTGGCATCAGTGTTGTAAGGGACCCACTCCTGATCAACCTCCACCAGCTTTCTAATGCACTCCAGCATCTCATCTTGGTCAAACAACTGCAAAGAGAGAGCTCTGCTAAATACAACTGATCCCAGATGTACATGGACCTTCTCAGCGATGGCAAGATGGCAGAGCAATGTAAAGGGTAGATGCAGTAAAGGGCTATGTAGTGGAGAGGACTATTTTCAGATATAACAAACTAGAAAGCACTGAAAACCTATTATGGATGCAAAATGAATTCACCTGTACATATGCCAATGTAATGCAGGCCTACTGTGTTGCACTGCTATTGACTGGCTTCTACAGCCACACACTTAGCTGAATTACAATAGAGTACAATAAAGTAGTTGACAATGATGCACAGTTTTGAATGGGACTCACAGGAAGACAGCTCCGCTTTGCACTCCTGAGCATCCTCTGAATGTTCAGCGTGGGCCTAAAGAGGCGAATGTGGTTGTCCACGCCTCTGAATGCCTTCATTCCTTCAAACAACTAAAAAAGGAGTAGGGTAGGGGGTCTGAATATCTGTAGATGATGCACAATAACAACAGCGGCAGTGTAGTGTAATGGGTAGGGAGATGGTCTTGTGACCTAAAGGTCGCGGTTTCAGTTCCCTGTTTGGACACTATCATTGTACCCTTGAGCAAGGTACTTAACCTGTATTGCTTCAGTATATTCAGTTGTGTAATTGGGTACAATGTAAAGGTTGTGTAAGTCGCTCTGGATAAGAGTGTCTGCTAAATACCTGTAATGTAATGTTCCTAATTGAAAGTGCCAATATATAATGCTATGATTAGCAACGTTTAGCATTTTGCGCATCTCTAACTGGACCAGTTTACACAGCTTACATGTTTTACATACATATTTTACTGAAAAAGTCAGACTAAGCACCACACTGAAGAGTACAAAGACAAGGCCCCACCTGAGATTCAAGCCTACCACCCAGTCTTCACAAGCACAGTACTTTAATCATCATGCTACACTGCCACATACTAAGCATACACCTTAGAACAAGTGTTTGTTAGACTGCAAATATGCTCTTCTTGGTGAGCAATCTAATATTACAAGCTTATTAATATTAATATTACAAAATCATTAAATTTACATAAATTAAGTTCTATTTGTACAGCATTTTTTCATAGGGAAACGGTCACAAAAACAGAGGGAAAAAAAATATTAGGCAAGACTGAACCTGAGCCTTCAAAAATCCAGTAAGACTGGTAAAAAAAACTCCCCAGTGCAAACAAAAGCATTCAAACAGTGGTGAGAATAACTTCCTGCTGGGAAAACTCAGGACCAACCTAGATATTGCAACATTTATGAATTCAATGTTTAAACAAATTTACTTCCTCTTGACTCATTTGGTAAATCTATTAAAGAAGTCATCTACTATAATACCCGGTAAAATTGCATCATTTATGAATTCAATGCTTAAACAAATCAAATTCCTCTCGACTCATTTGTACTCATTTGGCAAATTTATTCAAAAAGTAATCTAATATAATATGAGAGTGGCTCATAAGCTCAGGTCAAATATAGATCATGGTGCATGTTGCCAGAGAGCAGCGCCAACCAAATATACATGACCACAACAACACTACACGATTTGAAATAGATACCCCTCCAGTTCACTACATATACAGTACAGGTCCGCTACTGCCAAGACAAAAGCAGTGAATGTTTGCCTTGTTGTGTACCATTTCTCCCACCTGTGACATAGAGTAAGACTGACTCACCTCTGTGGAATAGTGCAGTACAGAGGAGGCAGGGTGCAGCGAGAGGTTTCCAAAAGGCTTGATCTGGGGTACATCCCACCCCTTGCTCTCTGACCAGTAGATGGTCAGCATATGGTCAGAGAAGTGTTCGCCAAACACCAGGGAAGAAGGATCAGGTTTGGGTTTAGTTGACTTGTTGCGCTCAATGGTGAGATCTGAAGCCTGAGAGAGAGACGATGAGAATTACTCAATGTGTAGATATGATCTGACACCAAATATTACAGTAAAGACCCCGGAACACATATGATTGATTTAATGCTTAAAATTGGTAATGCTTTTCCTTCTGATAGATTTTATGTGCAGTGTCTAAGAATTAATTAATCATACGGATGCAGATTATCAAACTATTGAAGTCAAGGGGGAAAAAAAACAAAATGAGAAAAATGTCATTCACTGGGCCATTTTTTCTCTTAAACACCTTCACCTATGTGTCATCTGTGGCAAAGACTGAGCAATCAAGGAAAGAGAAAATGTTCTAAAAGAGTGAACAGAAATTGTATCAAGGTGGAAAAGCAAAAATGTTTTTCACTTTCACTTCAACTGATTCAGATACTAGGGGTGGAGGGAGATGCCACTATTTGTATTTGTATCTGTATTTGTTCAACCAATAAAATGATTTGTATTTGTATTCAGATAAACCCAGGAGTGGGCGTGGTGTAAACCGGAAGTATGTGGTGTTCGACCGGAAACTGCGTAAAAAGTAAAAAAACCCGGATTTTAATCATCACAATCACTGGTATTGCTATTGTTGAGATATTAACGCATTAAAGTCATGGTTTACAATGACATCAATAATAATCCAGTTTAACAACAGGTAGGCCTAATTTGCATTATAAAGCTGTATTTAATAAACAATGACCTACTGTATATGTTATATAGGCATGCCAGGCATTTACCATACTGAGGTAAACAGTCAAATCAAGTTTCAAACCTGAGCAAAATGTTTTTATCAATAGAAAATAGTTACTCTTCCTTACTCTGAACTGCATAGTACAAACTGCATGAACCGCACTACCACCCCTACCTGAGGGACGCTCAGTATGCTGTGAACTCCAAATGAACACTTTAACTGTATGTTTGATTTCCATAAGCTTGGATAAATGAAAGTAAAAAGCTGAAAAGCTTCCCTGGCTGGAATATATCTTCAGCTATTATGCTCTTACTCAAACTTCCCCAAGTTGTATTTTGTGAAGACAAGCTCCTGCCATTGAGCTGGGACAGTCTAGAGTGATGGGAAGACACAACATCCCTGTGCTCTTGGTTTACTCGTACTCAATCAGAAATGGGTGTGATGGATGTGTGGATATCCATGTCTGTCTTGGATATCCTGTCTTAAGGACTATATTAACGACTTAACGACTATAACGACAAATACTGTCTTAACGACTACTTGTATTTTTTCCATAGATTGCGTTGTTGCCGTTCTCGTTGTTAGTGTTAATCAGTTTAACCACCAGGGTCCAAGTTGAACTATGCAGTTGTTCCCTGCACTTGGACCGGTACTTCTCTCTAGGGGTTTTGTCATACTTGTTCCTGGTTATGGTTATACACTTTGTTGTACGTCGCTCTGGATAAGAGCGTCTGCCAAATGCCTGTAATGTAATGTAATGGATATACCAGGTGTGTAACTGGTGTGGGGGTGGGTGGGTGCCCTTGGCATGCTCGGTCATGCATGCATTGAGACACGCCCTAGCATAACTCTTTGTTATTTTCATTGTAGTATTTTCTAATCAGAGAACTTTGCTTCCTGTATTTCTTTACTTTTTCATTTTAAAAAATGCAGTTATTTTAACCATATACATTTAGGAAAGTCATGGAAGGAGGAGGAAATAGCATTAACCACGTTGGAGTAATTTTAATTTTAAAGTCCTCAAAGCCGGATGGCATCACTCTGGCCTATCTAGCGTTAAAGGAAACTCTCACTTGCTGTCTCTGTGCAGGTGTGTGTGTGTGTGTGTGTGTGAATTGAGGAATATGACTTCTGAGCAAATTGTATTAAAGAGGTGGGATAAAAAGCTCTGAATCCGAATAAAAATAAAAAATAAATTAATTCATTTTGTTTGAGAAGTCATGCACTTTCACAGCCTTACAAGTTTTTTGTGGACAGGGAAATATTCATTTTTATAATAACACCAGCCCGCAAGATATGGAATACCAGGAAGTAAGCCAGGTGAGACGTTCTGTTCTCTTTTAGTCATTACCCTGAAAGATGAGCTGGAAAATCTCAGGGATTCCAGACGGAGGTGGGGCAGCTGTCCCAGGCGCTGGAGTGCCTGGTGAAAGAAAAGACAATACAATTAATCCAGTAGACCTATGCTAAAACAACTTTTACGATACGGAAATAAGACAGTGTTTCCTTCTTAAAACTGCATGTTACAGGAACCAAAATTATAGCAGTACTTCCTCTATCCATTCCTTTTTTTTATAGCATCTTTCATGAGAATATGACAGATATGACAGACTATCTACTTGCTCTTGTTTTCATTGCATTAGCCTACTTTCTGCACTGTTCGTAATGGTAGGCTACCTGTGTCAGTAGCCCCAAGCACCTGCCCCGTGCATGCATTGAATGTGTACATTTCCAGAAACAGAACAAAATGCAGGTGCCTGAAGCTAAACATGTTGCTGACTGTAATATGAATGAATGAATGAATGAATAATAATAATAATAATAATAATAATAATAATAATAATAATAATAATAATGTGAGAGGTTTATGGTGTGTCTTGATTGCCAGCTCATGGGGATAGTTTTATTTGCGATAGTTAAAGTGTTCTAGGTGAAGTGTCCTTTGTTAAGATGATTGTAGATGGATCTCCTAGTAAACAAAGTGACGAGGATAGTGGAATGGCATGTTTTAAAATATGTATATTGCTACTTTAATTGGCAATGTGACGGGTTTGGCATCCCATAATTCTGAATTAGTACAGTATGAATTTCGTAAAAGTTTGATCGTGCATATCCGACGTATGTACAGTCCGAACGCTAATTAATTAATTAATCCGTTCATGCATTCATCCATTAATTAATTAATTAATTCGAGGGGTCAGCATCAGTGATTCGTCATTGACCGGGAAACCAGCCTGTTTTTATTTATTTATTTATTTATTTATTTATTTATTTATTTTATTGAGCTATGGATGTGTCCCGCTTTGCTAACTAAAATACCATAATTAGTCGTGTGCTGTCCAAGTAATTAAATGGCATTAACAAAGTGTGTTGTCCAGGCAATTAAACTGTATTGAAAGTAAACTGACTCATTGTGTACGTTATTTCACAAATGATTGCCATAGAAAGAATAAGGCTACAGGCAAAAATAAAAATACACTGACACACAGCAAGTGAGTTAGAAATGAGCAAACTGTTTACTCACCGTCCTTAAGGCCATAATCACAGCAGCAAATGCCGGAGTAGAAGTCGGAGCAAAGAGATCCCAAAGGTGCTTTCATCCTCTTTTTTGTGCTTGAAGTTGCTGCGCTGCCAGGCTGTTGTACCCGCCCCCACGTAGCTTTATGCTGTGATCGAAACAGGGGACGAGGGATTGCCATTCTCCGTGAGGCTCAAAAACTCCAGTGGTTACTCAAGGTCATAAGCCTCAGGTGCCAAAAAGCAAATTTCCCCTTTGATGTCCATTCAAAACTATACATTTCTCCTGACCAAATTAAATCCTTTTGGGCAGTACTTTCAAACTAAAATTTATAAGTAATTACTCTCCAGGCACCAAGTCCCACAGAAGAAGATGTAGGATTTATTTAATTCCAATTTGGTCCGCATGGTCACAGTGCGCGCACCTGCTTATGAACGAGTATGAGGCTGTGATCGACGCTGAAAATGAGAGTTGCCTGCGCGGAACCGATGTATCCAGAATACGTTGAGTAGGAAACCTTGAACTAGGATTACATAAATCCACCGTTATTGTTTTGATTATATTGCTATTTTGACATTATTTCTATTAATATTACAAATAATAGTTACCTGCCATTACTTTATTGTGTCGTACTGTTCATGGTGATGAATCGTGACAAATAAATAAATAAATAGAAGTAAAAAAGCTGGCATATTATGCTATTAAATTAAGAAGCTATTATCAAAGAGATTCGTATTCGAATCTCTTTGCTATTATGCTGATTCTACCACATTATTTTGACTAGATTGTCAGTTTGATATTGCTTCTAATAGCCTACTTTCTTTAAAAATGTTATTAGTTGGAGTATTTCTGTCTTCGCATGATGATGGTGCTTATGATGACTAGAGTAATCACATATGGAAAATAAATAGTCCAACATATATAAAAAATGAGAATAGCTATATTTAATTTGCTCTTAAATCATTTTTCAGATGATACCATGGTGCTGATTAAATGAAGTGGTGATGATAATGACAAACATGTCAAGATGATGATTGCATAAAGATAAAATAATACATAAGACAAATTTATCAACAGATTTTATATCATTTTTTGTTTTTTTGTTTTAGCCAATTATTTATTATTTATCAGCTACCTAGTTCAGTGTGCTCAGTAAGCACAAAAAATTGCCAGTGTGCTGATAGACCGACCATCATGTCAGTAGCTACAGGAGTTTGTAGAATACTGCTGTTCTTAAAGTCGTGTCATGGACTTGAATTTGAATTGTAGGCTTCTACTCACTGCTTTTCAAAGGATACAAATGTTCATTTTTTTTAGTGAATACAATCAGTATTTCATGATAAAAAAAATCCCACTGACGTAAACTGCAACTGACAGTTTATAAGTTATGGGGTACAAGAATCAGCACTAGGCAATGACATCTTCTGGAATAATTTCCACTTTGATTATGTCAGTAAGCCCTACCAGAGTTCAGGATAGTTGGACATAAAATTACAGTGCAGCAAATCGTACTGAAAACATTGTCTTTGCCCATATTGTTCTTTTTCCTGTAAATAAAGAAAACAAGCAAACATTGCATTAGGTGACATGCTCTTATTTTATTACTACACATTGTTTATTTACATAGCCAAAATATAAAGCACATTGTATGTTTTCATTTGATTAAAAAATTATCATGCACCATGCAAGCATTCAAGACAAAGCAAGGGCATAAATCAAGGGAATTATATTAGCTAGCTGTTCCCATCTCTAAACACTTTTCAGAACAATGCATTTTGCTTGACATCAGAGTAGCATTAGCTAGGAATTGGCTGGCTAGGAACCATAGTCATTTAGGCACATTTCTTACAATTTTAGAAAGCACCTGTTAGACTACAATGGACATACTGAGATACTGTCCACATTTCTATCTATTTTGGAAGTCACTTGTATATACATTTTAAACAGTAGCTAACTACTAGTAGGCTACCATAACACAGAATGGCTGATTTCAATTAGTCAGAAGTTGTGGCTAGCCTGCTAGCTATATATAATTACTTATGTTAGTCGAGTGCCACCGAATGTTTGTATTGCTTGGAAAAGTTAGCTAGCAACAGTAGGCCTACTGTCTAGTTAGCCGGCTGGGGTAGTCAGACAGCTCAATAGCTAGCTTGTGAAACATAATTTATTTAGTTAGCTAGCTAACCA
This sequence comes from Anguilla anguilla, assembly GCF_013347855.1. Taxonomy (NCBI): domain Eukaryota; kingdom Metazoa; phylum Chordata; class Actinopteri; order Anguilliformes; family Anguillidae; genus Anguilla; species Anguilla anguilla. Next base: position 41,428,126 of record NC_049202.1, read on the forward strand.
CAACTTCTCATCGCATTTCAGTCTTGCTACCTTGCACACCAGCTAGCTTTTCCACAAGAAACGTATATAGCTAGTGTAATGTACAGTCAAGTGTTGCCGAATGCTTCTATAAAAATATTGACTGCCTTACTTATTGCTTTAACTGGCAGAAATGTGAGAAACCACGTTAAAAATGTCCTTGTCACAATGAGTCAATTGTTTTCTTCCCCAAAATACTGTAGCTAGCCAGCAAAGTTACAGTTCGTCAGAGTCTAGGGATGGTGCCAAATACAAATACCATATTCGGTGAAACTCGAATAATGTGTTCTCTCCGAATGTAAATGACCGGTGCATTGATATGAATTTCCCAAAACTAATTTCACACATATAATCACACAATATTCATTCACTGCAATTGTGATGAAGTTTATAAAGCATTTAGGGTGGGGATGAATAATTGTGGATGCTGTAGTTATAGAAAGGATAGGTGCAGAACTCCATGGAGATCCTATTTTTGGGTTTTCACTGAAACTGAGACTTTGAACAAACTGAATAGAATATCTATAGGACAACTACATGAAATATAAAAGATTTGTGTGCAAATCATACAGGTAAAGTGGGGCTTCAACAAAGAGGAAGAAAAAGTATTAACAAACAAAATCAACAAAACATTTTAGTCTAATATTCTGGTTTTTATTCCCTTTGGGGTTCATTGCGTACAGTAGTTCATAATGAAGATGAGGAACAATTTTTTATTATAAAAGCATTTTTTCAGGTTATAATTGACTTCAGTCTCCCTCAAGTAGAGGTGGTGGTGGGGTTCATGTAGTTTGTATGTTTTGATTTATAAAAACAGTTTGCCTATGTTTGAACCTTGATTTGACTGTTTGTTTACTTCAGTGTTATAAAAGCCTGTTATGGCTATATAACATTGTCACTCGCCATCGCCACCCTGGTAGGAACAGAAGAGCTGGATGCAGGGAGATGTGGAAATTCCAGATAACTCCAGGGTTTGATTTTAAGAGAGGGAGAGAGAGCGTTTTCAACCACGCACATAAACAAACGGAAAAACTTTTACCCATGACCCTCATGGGATCTGGATTTTTTTTTTTAATTAAAAAAAACTAAAACAAAAAATACAAAAATAAATTAAATCATAAACTGACACTTTTCAGCCCGTCTCTGCCTTGATGTGCTCTCTCTCTCACCGTTGTGGGGGATCCCCGGTCTCAGATGCCTACTGTGGAAAGAAGCACACTTTTAAATCTGGAACTGATTCGTTGCATAATCCAGGTGTGTACCTACTTACCCAGTAGGCATGGTCATCTAATTTCCCTAGTTTCCTTCTGCAAGCCAAGCCCTGCCACACACATACACTGTAGGCCATTGTTTGTTAAATACTGCTTTAAAAAGCAAATTACCTGTTGTTAAACTGGATCATTATTGATGTCATTGTAAAACCATGACATTAATGCTTTCACATTGCCCCAACATCAGTGTCAGTGATTATAATGATTTATAATTATGAAAAATTTGGGATCTTTGGAATTTTATACAGCTTCCATGTTGGACTCCACACATTTCCAGTTTGCGCCATTGCCCACTTCAGGTTTTTATCCAAATACAAATACAAATCATTTTGTTGGTTGAACAAATAAAGATACAAATACAAATAGTAGCATCTCTCTTCACCCCTACTGCGTACAGTGTAATTGGCACTGACCTCCCGTTATTGAAGATACCACTCAAGAACACGCTATACTGCCCCATGGAAAGTTAAAGACCCTTAGCCATCCAGCTTCTTGGCTGTTCATCCCCCTGCACTTAGGGAACCATTGTGTACCCTTCGATAGCTCAGTTGGTAGAGCGGAAGACTGTAGTTAGACCTTGTTGAAATCCTTTGGTCGTTGATTCAAATCAGGCTCGAAGGAAGATTAATTTTAAAGAGCAACATTCATTTATGGGGTGGCAGAGTAGTATAATGGGTAAGGAGCTGGTCTTGTAACTTAAAGGTCACTGCCGTTGTACCCTTGAGCAAGGTACTTAACCTTGCTCAAGGTTAAGTACCTATATATCTATATAACTATATATCCAGCTGTATAAAAATGGATGCAGTGTAAATGCTATATAAAAATTGTGTAAGTTGCTCTGGATAAGATCGTCTGAAAACTGCTTGTAATAACGATAATAATAATTACTAGTCAATAAACACTTCCAACAGCCATGTGAATATGTTTTTTTCCAAGCGCAGTGTACAACATAATGAATGAATGAATGAATGACATAATGAATGAGGAATCTAAAATCTTTAGTAAATTTGTCAAACAGTCAGATAGGTGTGTGTCAAACCCACCAACATGCTACCATTGTGTTCATCTTCTCTGCCCAGCTCTTCACTATCATCATCTTAATAGGAAATATTGAAATATTGAAAATGTTTATTTAATTATGAATGAATTAATGCCATCAATGTTATTCTAGAGGGGGATCACAGGAGAAAGAATAGAATCAGGAGATAAAATCTCACTGAGAAGTTTCTATTCCATTTTGTGGAGCACTCACCATTTGGATATTGTGTTGATGATGTGCACTCCCTCCTCCTTCAAGATGTTCACTGTTCTGTAAGGAATTACATTTAGTCGCAGGGAGGAAAACATGTTTATCTGACTCCATTAACTTCAAATCCTGTAAAGTGAAGATGTATGTGAATACGGGATTGTGTATACGCGCATTGGCTGCACAGAAAAAGGAGAAAACTGTTTATTATGACACAATATGGCCGTTGGCAATAACCGAGGATAGGCAGTTTCAATGATGGAAAAGGTGAACACTTTATTTTACAAAGCAAGACGAAAGACTGCTATGAAAAGAAAAGACATACAAACTAACAAACTAGGACAAAGAAAAGGAACACAAAGTGAGTATTGATGAATGCCCAAATATTCTGTACAGCAAAGACTATGGTACCAGGAGAACTGTTAAGAAGATTCTCCTCGAATGTTTCTTTGGACTTCCTTTAAATCTAATCCTGAGAAAGCCACAGCTCTCATGGTTTGCCCAAATAAGGTCTGGACACGAATAGGCCGATAACATCTGCCCCACCAAGAACCCCCCCCCTACTCCTCCAGGAAGAGAGAAACTGCACTTCCTCCCTCCTCTGTAGACACAGGAGAAGTATTAAAATCCAGTGACAGTAATAAGATACTTTGTACGATGGCACGTGATCCTATGATTTTACCTATCAATTCTCCAAATACTTCTCTATGGGAGTCCATGGTGGTGACCCATCTGTGACCCAGACACTTATGTAGGCATGACTATGTATAAATATGCTATGCTTAACATACTTGTGATCATATACCCCATATACCATCTCATACCCGTTCAGTGTGCTTGTCTATGTATGATATTATTCACAGTCCCCCACATTTATCATATCATCCTTAGTTATCTGCATGCAAATACATATGATGCATTCTTTCAGTCCATGGTAGTAATTTTAGCCGCGTTTCCACCGCAGGAACTATACCCCGGAACTAGGAACCTTTTGAGGAACTCAGTGCGTTTCCACCGCAGGAACTAGGGTCTAAATTTAGTTCTGGGGGCTTTGTTTTACCCCCCAAAACGTTCCTGCTCGGGGGGTAGTACTTTCCAAAAGTACAGGAACCTTTTGGGTGGAGCTTGCAGCGCTGAACATTTCTGATTGGTCGAGTACTCGTAGCATTTGTGTTGTATTTATTTTCCGCCATTACCCGCCATGTTTGAAAATATGCAGCGGCAAACCAATTTATTTTCATAATAACTTCAAATCAAACTTGTATGTTATGCGGCGCAGTAGCCTACTTTTGGTTATAGCCTGTCAACGTCTTGGAATTATAACGTGTGCTCTTCTGTTCTTTTCTTGCTTTAGTATTCGTTTTATAAAATGCTAAGCATTCGTGCTGGGACAGCATATTACGTAGGCTACCAAAACATTCAAACGGATTAATTCGGTTGCTGAATATTTTCTTCCGGATTTTCTTTGTTAGCCCGTTGTAATTGACTCAAAACGTTTGATAAAGTTATGTGAGGTATGCGGTAGTTCTGCATAATTAACATTGGTGATACAGTACAAGCAAACTGGAAATCACCTTCCGCACTTTTTATCCGGGTAAAATAACAGGTTAATTCTAGTAATCTTCCCTTTAGCTTTTTCAGACTGCCGTAATTTTACTCAATTTTACTGCCGTTTTTCAATTCCACGAAAAGACCAGGAAGATTATGGACTCATTTATGGTGCATGGTTCGCATCTGGAGGGCACACTTCGCTGCTCGGCTAGCAGTAACTTCGAAGGAAAGCAAACGGTAGCTGTACCACTACTAATTTACATTTTCACGCAAGTCCGAGTTTTCGTTCTATTCTTGTCATTTTGCGATTAGCCTATATGGAATTGACGACGAGAAAGTAATAAAACAGCAAATTGTTTACAACGTGTGCATGTTTTCTGCTGTTAATGAATGTGTTTGAGAGGATATATGAAAATCAATAAATACAAAAGTAACCATATATAGTCATTGTTGGTAACCCGTTGTATATAAGTGGAATAAACCCCTCCGGGCTGTCCCGGTTATTAGAAAATAATGTAGGCTACTTCGGTGGTAGTATGGGGTTACAGAAGAAATCATATGACAGATGGACCGACGACAACGTCAGTGGGCTAATTTGCCTAATCTTCGCGGTACTTTAGACCCCGGTGGAAACGCAGACAACCATTGGCTGAAGGAACCTTTTAGTTCCTGGTAATGTAGTTCCTGGGACTGAAAGTTCCGGGTAATTTTGGTGGAAACGCGGCTTTTGTCTGACCTAGGAGAGCCTGGGCCATTGTCCATGGATTGGAGAGCAGCAGTTTATGGCCCCCAATTGAAGTTGTTCTTGACCCTCCACCTGGTATGGCCACAGCTCCAATAGGGTAATATCCTGTCATCTGATTCCTCCAACTCTTCCAGGAGGATAAGCCATTTGAAGATTGCTTCCCCTCAAATAAATGGGTCGAAAAAGACAGTCCCATGCAGCTTTCAGCTGCTCTCCCTATCCTGGGGAATTTTATGGCTCCACTCAGCTCCACTCATGTACCGCAGTGTAATTTTACAACTCCACCAGTGTGCGCGCCATGGAAGAATATGTCCACGTGTGAAGGAACAACAGAGTTGTTTGGGAAAATTGAAATTTTACCTTACAGTTCAATCTGTTATCATCCTGAGAGATGGGGAGAATACGCATAGCCTAACTTAATTGATAATTTTTTTCTTTAACGTGAAACGTAAAAACATACTGGCATTTGGGTCATGAAATCATCACCATTTAGTGCATTTCCTCACTGCCATTTAGTCATTTGTGGTACTGTGGTGTAGTCTTCAGGCTCTAAATATCTTTTATACCCCTTCCTACTGGGTTCCATCATTCAGTCTAAGCTATGGAAATGATCAAGAAAAAGATAAAGGCAATGAGAATGTAGCCTGCCTGGGTGCTGTCATGGTGGCCATTCTGGGGTGGCAAATCTGCGGTTGCCATTCGGAGGATTCCGAACTTTGCATCTGGGCCTAGTGTTGTTTGGTGTTTGGTGCACGCCAGATCAGACATTTTTGTCTTACAGCTCACCGGGCTTTTTTACATTTTGACCCCTGACTTTTCGGAATATTCAGCTGTCTTTTGGTTTTTGTACTCTGATCTTGGTTTGCTGGGACTATTTTTGGAAGAAACAAGCTGTAGTTTGGTATTTTCTTTCATTCATTTCCTTTGTGGTTGTGACTCACCCATGTCTTTAACATTGTGTTATTTTTTAATTTTTTAAGGTAGTTGAACAATGCCTTTAGATCAGATGTGAATATTTGTTGTAACTTAATACATTTCTTAATTTTAATTTGGTTTTGAGTAGTACATTTGATGAAGGTTGATCCAACAGATAAACATATTGCTGTGCCTATCAATGAATTCGGTACTTCATTGTTGCACTTGTGTCTGGTATTCACAGTGCCGGAAGGCAAACGAGGGTGTAACTGCTTAAAACTGCTGGATTCAGAAAATTAAGCATATTTCACTTAATCCTACTTTCTCAGACAGCCTCCATTTTCTTCATTGAGAAACAAAGAAAATTTACTGAGAGAACATAGATGTCAACCTCTGACAGAATTTCCCCTGCAGCTTCCTCATTATGGCTACTTAATCACCATAGATTATATTTTTAAATTTATAAAATGTTGTTTCATCCCAGCTTTCTCATAATGATGATTTACGGTGTTATGAAATTTGGAACTGACTAGATCAGACCATTCAAGACAAGACACTATATGGATCCCACTGAAGTTGAATTACTTGTTCCTTCTGGCTATGTCACCATTTAGGTTTTTTAAACTGTTATGATCCCAATTGTTCCCTGACTGGCCTATAGATGTCAGTGTTTAAATGTAAGTCTCGTCTTTTGCCAGTAGTTGTCACCTTTGTGCTGGTGACATAGAGGGTACATAACAACTGGGGAGAGTAGGAGTGGCCAGGCGGTGAAGCCTAGAAAGTAACGGAAACAGGCTCTGCAGCACATGTTGAGGGTTAGAGAGCTTGCTGCCCTTTGAATTCAATGTAGAAAACCAAGTTGATTTTATTATCAAATCATTGGCCAATTTTTTGTGATCATAAATTTCATTATTTGTAGTACTTTGTGAAACAATGGTTGTTTTGGCCCAGAAGTCTTGGTAAAATGTTATTCAATATTTCATGACATATTATTATATATTATATATTTTTCCAATCGGCTTTTTATATGAAATGTAACAATCGTTAATCGAGTTTCAGAATACCATTGGGGAAGTTTTATTTTGCCTAGAAAGTCTGATATTTCCCATTCATTTTAATGGGAGCTCCACTGTTTTGCCCTCAGCATATGCAGTGCAAGCTTACTTCCTGGACTTCACAAGTTTAGGTTAGCTGAAGGCATGCCTGCCTGTCTAGTTAAATGTGCATGGAAATGGCTGGTGACAGTAAGAGCAGAGGCTTGTGTGAAAGTGACTGTCAATAAGAATGGGTATTATGCTTTTTTTTTTTTTTTTTGCATTTTTACTTTACTTTCCTGCATGTATCAGCCTGAACCAATTTCCACTTTCTTTGTACGTCTTTGCATTTTATGGGGTTGGAGGGCTCTGGTTTGACAGGGCCTGCTAATTCAATGCAATAAGACAATAAAAATAAGAAGGGGCGCAGCATTTTTTATTATGTGATTGCAGCACTTACTGTTTCCGTGGAGAAGGAGGAATTGATACAGCCATCTGTTCAGGGACAATTCCCCGTCTGACAGTAGCGCTTGTTAATTTGTAAATATCTGTCTACCTGCTCGTCCGTGTGCACGTCTGTCTAGACTGGGAGTAGTGGGGGGCGAGGGTGTGTAAGCAGTGTACATGTGAGGGGCAGAGGGGTGACATTTGAGAAGGGAGTTGAAGGTTGTTCTGAACTGGTGGGCGGGGGTGTAAAAGCAGGGCGGCGGATTGAATTTCGACACGACAGCATTCCCTAAAATTTCAAGACGGTGTGAGGGAGGAAGGGGAGACATCGAAGTCATTGACCTACAGACAGCCGTAAGTCGCTAACTGGTCAGGAGAGGGGGTAGTTCACTTCTCCAAGGCAAAGAAGTCTCTGCAACTGTCCAAAGTGAGTTGTGTAGACTGTGAGACATAACACGCGAGCAGGTGGAAATGGAAGAGGTATGACAGAAAGACGAAAACCCTTAGAGGGACAAACAGACATGGACACAGCAAGAGGGAGGGAGAGAGAGACAGCATGAGGAGACATGAAAGACAAACAGTGTGACTCTGGGTGTACTGATTAGCCTATCCACAGCAACTGCCTCAGTGAGTGAGTGATTCTGTGTGTTTCACTAACTACACTAATAACATGATCGCTTAGCTGTGCTTACAATTGTTAATTAAGCATTAGGACTTTTTGGGTTATTTTTAATTTCCAAATAGTCCAAGTAAGTTCATTTTATGGTCATACAGCTTCTTATCTGGATCCTCATTGGCTGATCATGGTGTGAATAATATTGCACTTGGGTACCACTGATATGTACCAGTGGTTGTTTTTAGAGAGAACGATATTGTGGTTTAGCTTTTCCAAGTAGTAATTCCTTGCATACTCTTGGGTCTTGCATGCAATATGATATCACAGCTACATTATTATATCTGTGCTATGTAATGTACAAAGTTGAGATGTTTTGATGGTGAATAAGATGGCCCCATATGTATGATATTATATGCAGCAGATCTTACAGTAGAAATTTTCGACTAATCAGTAAGAATGCTTGTGTTCTGTATTATTGTGATAATAAATAATCTGTAATTATATCATTAGTAACACCCAACCAATATTCTAAAAGTAAAATGAACAGTATTCTTAATCTAGTTCATCTTTTACTCTTTCTTTTTCAGAAACATCAGCCCTGTTGTTTCTGTTTACACATACCATACAGTATACAGAGAGCAAAAGGAGAATAGAGAGAGGGAAAGATGGACAGTCAAGACAAGGGTGGAGGAAAGGCAGGGAGCGAAGAAGGGATGTCTGACAAGGAGGACCAGAAAGTCGAATCCTGTGACAATGTCAAACAGATGAAAGAGCAATGCAACACAGCGGAGAAGGGAGAGAAGGAGAACGAGGGAGGGGAAAAGGAGAGGAAAGACCAGAAGAGGGACAGCCGACGTTCAGGCTCTTTGTGGAAAGGCGGCTGGGCGCTGACCGAGAGACTGGCCATCAATGTGTCAGGCATGCGGTACGAGACGCAGCTCCGTACTCTGGCCCAGTTCCCCGATTCCATGCTGGGAGACCCGCACCGGCGGCTGCGGTACTTCGACCCACTGCGGAACGAGCTGTTCCTGGACCGGAACCGCGCCTGCTTCGACGCCATTCTCTATTTCTACCAATCGGGCGGGCGCCTGCGCCGGCCCGCGAACGTGCCTCTCGACGTCTTCATGGACGAGCTGGAGTTTTACGAGCTGGGCGAAGACATCATGGCGCGCTTCAAGGACGACGAGGGGTTCCCCAAGGAGGAGGTGCGCCCTTTGCCTGAAAACGAGCTGCAGAGGCGCCTGTGGATGCTGTTTGAGCACCCAGAGTCTTCCTCTGGCGCCCGAATTATCGCCATTGTCAGCGTCATGGTCATCGTGGTGTCCATCGTCATTTTCTGCCTGGAGACGCTGCCTGACTTCAGGAATGACAAAGAGGTGAGATCTGGAGAGGAACGGACGGTAGAGTCGGGGAAGGTCTCAACAGAGAGAGTGGGAAGGAAAAGAGAATCAGGTTGCTGAGAAAGAGGAATGAGAGGGTGAATGGTCAAAAGCAAAGATACAGATTAATGAAGTGGGAAAAGTGGGAAATAATGAATGTGAAATGCCAGGACGATGGGTAAAAATCTATTGAGGAATTACAGAATTATACAGAACTATAGTATACATGGATCAAAATATTAACCGAAATCTGTTCGTATGTTAGTTGAATTATATTGATTACCTTTTATAAATGTATCCATTGCTAAATACGGCAGCGGTTCACCTCATGGTCAAGAACCAAATTCACACTGTTCCAGTGCTGAATGTGGCTGGGAGACCTGCCGGGAGATTCACAACTGACCAGAACATCACTCAGGGAGGGAGGGTATCACCAGTATAGAAATTCCTGGGTCCCTTTTACACCTCTGGTCAGTTGGGTGCCGGTGGCCTTTCTGCAGTCTTTTTTTGCGCAAGCTGAGCAACAAGTGCAGTTCTATTGTGTAATGGCGGTGGACACAGAGGCAAAAGAAGCATTGGCTGACAGAATGCGATATAGTCATAGGACAGAGGGGAGATTCTCGATTGAAAGTAGCTAAATTAGGGGAAAGGGAGGAAGATGGAAAGAAATTAAATTTAACTCATCACGAGAAATATATATTGAAGATATTTTACTTTGTGTCTTCATGGTGAAAGACTTTTTAGAGTCCTATCTATGGACAAAAGAGTCTTATTGACAGTTCATGAGGTCAAAATCAATAGGTTCTATCAGCATTTTTTGCTTTAATGCCCAGTATGGTTTATATAGCTTTAATACATAAGTATTGTATCCCCATGCCTATGTAAAATATTTATAAATATTAAAATACTGTTGTGTTTATTTTAAATTGATTCATTGATGTGGCGTAACAGAGTGCTCATGAAATATGGCCGTTTAAGTTCACCTCAGACTGCGTCTTCGCCTCATACAGCGTCTTACCTCAGGTAAACCTGAAGGTGCCCCAGTGGTTTCATAATTCAGTCTCATGTTGGCTGGAGTGCTGGGGGAGAATTTGGCTCGTAAATTTTATAGAATGGGGAGTTCTAGAGAGGTAATAATACACACTAATAACTGAATCAAATACAATTTACACAGAAACTCCAACCTACACACATTTTCCAACAATTTTAGCTGATAATTAGCTGATAGGATTTTTATATTTGCAAGCTAAAATTCTAATAGCAAATATTATATAATAGGCATACAGCAGATTATATTTTATTACAGTAATAACATTTGAACAACCAGCAATAATTTCTAGGATTACCTCCTTATAACAGAATGTCTTATCAGAATCTGAATTTGCTCGTTCAAAGATATCTGGTCAAACTACTTAACCAAGTCACAGTGTACCTTCCGATAATGAAAACAATCACAAATTTTGTGTTCCAACTGCACCCAGAGAAAAAAAAACAAATGGAAAATCAGCAAGTAAGAAGAGAAGGATGCAAGGACAGCGCGAGGTTAATGCCCAGATTATTTTAGTCATGCTGTTAAATCTGATACACTTAGATTGAGGGAGAGTGTGCAAGGAACGGGAGAGGAATGAAGGACAGGGGTGGTGGTGGAAAGCCTGGAAAAATTAGGTGGGGAGCCAGTAAGACAGAGGTAAAGTGTGTTGTGTTCAGCAGAAAAGGTAAGCGGGAAATAGAGGAGAGAGGGAGGGGTAAATGGAATGTGAGGGGGGAGACCATATTTTATTTTTGCAGTTTTCCCAACCACTGTGAAGAACTGTACTTACACTGGCCTGGGAAACCCTGCCAAGAACCTGCTGTAACCTTGTCCCACCGGCAGTCTGATAGAACTTGGATGTGAGGGAGATTGAGAGCAAGAGATAGATGGGCACTGACGGAGACGGAGAAAGAAAGAGGAGGGGGGCCCTCTCATGTTTCTCCTGGGAGATTTCAGCCACTATTTATAGAGAGAGGACAACCCTGAGAACACATCAACACATAAATTGAGCTCCCTTATTACAACACTAAGTGACTCACCATTTAGATAATACAGAGAAAAGTATATTTTATATCTACAAAGAAAAGTCTTATTATAGCTACCTAGACAAACGACAGCATAAACGGACACACATCTACACAGGTATGTTCAGAAAGGCTGACAAACTGAGAAACAAAGATACAGAAAGACAAGCACAAATAAAATTGTACGTATAGCCACATTAAGAACTGAAACTTGCATAGTATTATAATCAGTTTTGAAATAATGGATCTAAAGGCACTTTCACACCAATTTTACAAATATAAGCAAACATACAGAGAAAGACAAAAAAATAATTAATCTCCTGTTCAGTTTCAAACAAATATGCTCAGTATGCTTACCATTCACCCGCTGTGGAAGTTCCCTGGAGATCTACATGTTATGGCTCTGTTTAACCTGTGAACTTTAGTACTTTCGCCAGTTCACTGCACCGTCAGAAGTTTCCCATTATACCCCAGAATCACAACTCCATTTGATAGTCAAACAGCCTGGGTAGGATTGCCCCTCCTGACATCTATAACAACTTGATTTTTTAAAAAGCTTTCTTAATGTACTTTTTACTTAATGCGGTTTTAATTTACATTTGGAAACTGATTTTCTTTGACTGAAAGCGAAAGAGCTCCAGTAAAGCCATACATAGTCAACACAGATGACAAACTATTCTAGATAAGAGCAAAAGCGTTTGCACTATGCAGCAGTTATCCATTTTGTAACAATTTATTTTAATAGGAATCCTATAATTTACTTCTAATTGCATTTACTCTTTTTCAAGACTTATGCAGCCAGTGTTTGAAATGTTTTTGTTATTATTTTTAGGATGGATCTTGTCACAAAGACTTTGTCTTTTACACATGCACATACCCAAAAAGACACCATAACACAAATGTTAATGTGTTTATGCATAGAGGTGCACTTTTCTATGTATTGAGATACAAAGGCAAATGTCTACATTATACCAAGGCTGGAGTATTGGTCAGCAACGCAGGCCCAGGTGTCTACAGCTCAAAAATGTTTTAATTTTTTTTTATTATAAAATGCATGTTTCCACCATATATTTAGGATAAGCTTTGTCACCGGTAACACTGACAATGCTCACTCTTTTTGATTTATTTCTCAAGCTTGATTCATCCCTGGATAGTTTAGCTTTTGATATTCCCAACTCGTTCTTTCTACTTAAATTTTCTCTCATTTTTTCCAGGAATACTTGCATCAACACCACCCCAACAACCCCAATTTCACCATGCACATCCCTCCAGCCTCCAGTCCCTTCCAGGACCCCTTCTTCATGGTGGAGACTATGTGTATCTGCTGGTTCTCCTTTGAGCTGCTGATGCGCTTTTCCTGCTCACCCAGCAAGATTCACTTCTTCAAAGATGTCATGAACGTCATTGACTTCACTGCCATCCTCCCCTACTTCGTCACACTTGGAACGGAGCTGGCCAAGTCCAAGGGCAGCACTCCAGCCATGTCGCTGGCCATAGTGAGGGTCATCCGTCTGGTAAGAGTCTTCCGAATCTTCAAGCTTTCCCGACACTCCAAGGGGCTTCAGATCCTGGGCCAGACCCTGAGAGCCAGCCTGCGCGAGCTTGCCCTGCTCATCTTCTTCCTCTTCATCGGAGTCATCCTCTTCTCCAGCGCCATCTACTTTGCAGAGGCTGACCACAAGGACACGGCTTTCACCAGCATCCCAGAGGCCTTCTGGTGGGCCGTGGTCACCATGACAACGGTGGGATATGGGGACATGTACCCAGAGACGGTGTGGGGGAAGATGGTAGGGTCAATGTGTGCCATTGCTGGAGTGCTGACTATCTCCTTGCCGGTGCCTGTCATTGTCTCCAATTTCAGCTACTTCTACCACAGGGAGAATGAGTGTGAGGACAGGCAGGAGTACACCCACGTCAAGACCTCGCTGTGGGTGGAGGAGGGCAATGAGGAGAGGGAGGGAGAAGGGGAGGGTGATTTTCTTCCCTTGGAGGGCATCTGTCCTCCTCTCAATGGAACTTTGTTGGGGGGGCTTTGTGCAGGTCAGGATGGGAAACAGACAGGGGGTAATCTGTACCCCAGGGAGCCCCTGGTGACACAGGTGTGATGTGGAGAGGTTAAACATGTGCATGCACAGATTGGATGCCACAGTATATGCATTCTGACACCGGGAGGGGAAGTGACTGTAGACACACTTACACTGATTGACTGAACACCACATTCATAAACAGGGTAGCACAGTACATTTCCAGTGACGCACTAGCACAGTTACACTGACAAATTAACGGAGCAAGTGTTTACATAATGTTTCAATGGCTCTGCTGACCTGGCCGCTACAGCACATTAAGCCACGCTCTGTGTGAAGGCAAGCAAAACAGAATCACTTCTGTGTCTGACAGCAATCGAAGAATGTCAAATAATAGTCAAGTGCTTTAACATGATATATCTTATACAGAACATGTCAGTACGGCCTTAATCGTCAGAAGGATGGAGAATATTAAAATATATATTTATTTATTGACTCAGTATTTATTTATTACTAACATTTTAGCAATCATGTGTTTATTTATGTTTGATTGATGTTATGTGGTATTTATATAATTACTTAATGTTGTATTAATGACTTTGTTCTGTTTAGGTGGCTAGGCGAAGCATTTATCGAGATAAGCTACATGTATGACCCCACCAAAGCAGGTGCAGTACCTAGTACAAGACAGAATGCTAACGCTAACACTCTGAAATTCTAAATTTCAGAATTAATTGCAATCGCACAAATCCCCACACAGAGTAAGCTGTACCACACAAACTTTATAAAATACTGTCTCATAGTTTATTGCACCACATGTGTACTATTTTAAGCTGTTCTGTAATATAATACATGAAGTGACCCATTAACTACTGGACAGGTCAAATAAAGATATACAAAGTGTATGTACATTATTGGGTGAATGTCAATAGAATGCTGCATTGGTGTTTGCATTGTATTCTGTGTTTATATGTATTTAATAAAGCTATATTTTATCAATTATTTTGTTGACATCAGCAGTGTATAATATTTCTCTCACTCAGTTTTGCACCATCTAATCCAGTGTTTATAACCTCATGCTTTCCAATTCAGAGCGTGTTGTACCACACCCACTGCAATATACTTGTAACAATTGCATATAATAAATAGATATTCTGTACCTGAATACTGACTTGAAGGATTTACTTTTTTGTAAAACATAGGCAATAACTGATAGATTATTTTAGGATTGGGTTTGAATTGGAATGACAAATGACAAATGATGTGCTCAGCACCGAATAATATAAATGAGGTTCCTGTAGGGGACCTGTGCTCAGATATTATTTTAGTTATAGTGTATGTTTTCAATTGGCCCTGATATTTTCAATATGCAAAAAAGGATATTGTAGATATCAACATACATTTATGATAACCTGCAAACACATAAATAGTCTGGGCCAATCCACAAAATCTTACATAATATTTTTAAAACAGAAAGTGAACTATCACTTCAATATCTTTTTAAGGACAACTCGTTAATGAAATGTGGTAAAAGCTAAAAACACAAAAAGCTTCACTTTAGGCAATGACAGAGGACAGTAGACATGGGCCCTATGCTGAGCCCTATTTGTACTTCCTGTCTATCCTGCTTATATATATAGCATCAGGCCCACATTTGGATTTGGACTGATATTCATGCAGCTAATCCAAAGGCTTGAAGAACACTCAATATGCACTACTGGTATTTGTTGTTCACCCAGATCACACTATAAAAGGTTCACAGTTCATTTGGTGTTCTGTGCAAATTGAAATAGTTTTGCTTGTTTATACAGCATCATTGGTAATATTGAATAGTCTAGCACATGGAAAATTAAGAATTGCTCATCAGGTTGACTCCTGGACGTCCATATGAAAACATGTGCAATATGCTAATGTAAAACATGCTTTTGGAAGTTTTTTTTTTTTTTGCACTTCATCCTCTTTCACGTAAGAGTGCCTTAGACATGTGGAAAGTAAGCTCTCAATCATATTTACTCATTTAAAAAAAAATATTCTTATCAGTTTGTTTCGGATTTCCCCCTTTTTTGCTTTAGTCAATTTTTCTCTGGTTCAAAGAACACATTGTTTTCCGTTTTCATCCCCTGAGCATTTCGTGTTCTCATCATTAGTTATGATTTTAGTTTTTTTTAAATGATAAAACCTTGGTTGTAAGGTACACTTTGTATAGTTCTGGTAGTATTTATATTTCTTACCATGGAAAGCGATTCACTGCAATTCTTTTTGCATCAGAGTTGATAGACTATTCATAAGGCATAATAGTGTATGCTACTTTCCTATGCTATGTTTCTTATGGGTTTGGTTTGGTTGAGGAGTATCGTAACTGCATCAATGAAATAGAGCTTAAATGAAGAATACTGTATATGCACTTAAATAGCCTGGTCAACTCATCAGAGACGGGTAAACTGCACAATCCATAAAGAGGTTTTCATACTACAAATAAAAAGAAAATAGACAGATAATTAGTCAATACTTCAGATACAAACTGAACAACTGACCATGTCTTCCTCTTCTATCTTGATGACATCACTTGCCTGAGAAGTCTTTTTTTGAGGTGCCGCAAATCCACATGTGGCAACTGTATCTCCTGGCCGGATATAACACATACGAAAAAAACTGTCAGTTGATATGGCCTTGATGTAGTGGCATTAAAGGGAAAGAAAGCTTCAGTTCTGACTGGCCATGGTGAAATCAAACCTCCACCACTCTTGTTTATATATTCCTCTTAAACCAATAATTTTTTCAGCCTCTAGTCACAAAATTTCCTTGATTGAGTTTAACTGTCTTAAGTGTCATGGCCAAGGGTTATCATGAGAGTTTGACAATTGAGTTTTGACTGTGAAAATAGTGCCCTGAACTGTTACATACCTTTAAGGATTTCACATAATAACTGAATGAACCCAAAGATAGAAAAACCTTTGAGGGTGAAATTAAAATGGTCAAGGTTTCCAGTACAAGTAATGTGGATAACATTCTGAGCTCTATGGTTTGATACTCGGGGAATAACCAACCTTAAGAGCTGCTAAAAAGTTGCAAATAATATATTAACATCTCTAGTTTCTGCATAATCATCAGTAGGACTTTTTGTCCCCAAGGAAGCTCTACGCTCTCACAAGTACAGCACAAACGTTTTATGGGGCTGTACAGATATGGGAATTAGTCAAAATTCAAAATGCAATTAATTACATTCCAGGCACTTAGCAGACACTCTTATCCAGAGCGACGTACACAGCTTTTGCCTTTTAACAGAATATTAATTTATACAGCTGGATATACTATATGGAGGCAAGATGCAAGATGCAAGAGCAGTGTCCTATCTAGAAATTGAACCTGAGATTGAATCGACTAGGCTGAATGGGAAGTTTCTTAAGCATTATACAACACTGTTAAGGAACTGGAACACATGAAAATCACTGAAGTACTGGAAAACAAGCAACACACTATTTAGTAATTTATTTAGTCATGTCCCATGCTGTTCCAGAAAGGTACATGTACAGCAACCTTGCAGCCTCTATACCTATAGTCATGAGGAAGCATAGCAGACCACAGATTTAGAAGAAAAAACAAATCTTAATGACTTGCAATTCAGAAATAAGATAAAATGTTTGTTGTCCAGGTGAGTTAGACTGACATTTTTCTGTCACTCATGTATTTACCTGATTTAGTGGCTTATTGTTATAGAGCTATTGATTACCATCTTTTGCTTCATGCTATGTGATATAAATAGCTTGACTTGTTATTGAACTTGAAACTGGTGGTCTTGAAAACTAGATTGCTAGCATTACAAAAATGACCAAAACAACTTTCATAAAAAGGAAGAAATATTGTTATTTTCTAGTGTAGCATGAACAAAGTCAAGCAAGTAGATATGAATGCAAACAAAATAATGAATCTGTTTTGGTAATATAGACTTACAAGTGGTCATGTTCATTGCTAGCCATGAAAACACTATTCAGCCTTCAGTCCTCAAGATGGGGCAATTATTGCCTTCATATAATAATAATAATAACAATAATAATAATAATAATAATAATAACAATAATAATAATAATAATAATAATAATAATAATAATAATACTTTATTTATATAAGAATAAGAACTTTACTGCTAAAATTAATTTGATAAAATTGTGCATATATATATGTGCATTTTCATTCATTTATTTGACCCATCATTACTTAGGTAAATTACCACAAAGGGCGTAGATTTGATTTTTAACACTGGTGGGAACATACTTGATCATTGTCCTACAAGCTACAAACACCTGCATTTGGCTATGATAACTTCACGAAAAGAAAATTTGTTAAAAATGTATTAATTACAAAATCAACAAAATCAAATGTTGGAAAATATCATTATATGGTTATTGTAAATTAAATTAAAAAGGACAGACTTAAAAGTAAAAAATTAACAACAGAATAACTCAAATTATTATTATTATTTAAAATGTCATCCATTCAAATATGGCTCACAATCTCTTAATTTAAATAAGATTAAATAAGTAATATGAAAACATGACACAATAACACAAATACTGCAATGCTAAGAGTGATAAATGTTAAATATAAAAATATTTAACATAATAAATTAGGATATAAAATAACTGCAGCTCAAATAACAAGAGATCCGAGAACATACCACAGAATATTTCGCCTTAAAGTCCTCTGCTTGGCAAACTCACAGCCCCACAACTGCAAGAGCAGAAGGTTCTTGAGCAATAATCTGCAATATTTACAATTCAAGATAAACTAAGACACACTGGACTCGCAGTACGTTTCTGAATTACCTCAACAACCATATCCTTTAACAATACAAATCTTAGCTAGTAGCACAAACGGGTTGCTACATCATCACATTTTCTTTTTCGGGAAAATACATTTCTGGTAAACAGATAAGGGCATGCAATGACCCTCGGATCTGTGCCTCATTCCATACTGTGGAATCCCGGACTACGCACAGAGACCTGGAGACCCATTCCGAAGGGATCCTCAGAGTCAATATCCAGACGCTGTTGCTCTGGCTTTGCATTTTCGTTCTGTCTTTCTTCTTTCTCCTTCCCCGAAGACAGCAGATTTCTTAGAGGTTGAAACTGGGAGAAAGGAGGGAATTGTTTATCCCGAAGCAGCTTCGGTGCCAGCGACACAGGAAATCCATGATGCTTGGACAAGAAAAGAGTGTATCCATCCAGCAGCGACTCGTTGAAGGTGCAGTCTGCCTCCATGTACAACCTCTAATGAATTAAAGACATTATTTCAGATTTATGCTGATGATGGCTTCCAGCATGCATATTAATGGTACTATTTCCAGTAGGAAACTAACAGATGTAACCACATTGCAAGATGTATATCAATGTTTATTAGATTTTTAGCACTGTGTTGTGCTGCTTCAAATGTAAACTACGCCTGTCAATATTCATTCCATTTCAACAAAAAATGACAGGAGAGCAGTATACTCTTGTTGCAATTATACAATTATGCCCCAGTTCAAAACCACATACAAAAACTGGGATGTGAACACAGAAGGTTTCATGTCTCACCTCTCCCCTCAGACGTCCAGTTCTGTCCACACACAGGTAAAGAGATGACAATACTCCCCTAATGACCGTTTCACCAGCTCGCACAGACCTCAGCTCCAGCACACCTGGGATGTATTACAATATATTGCATTACATTTATTTAGCAGACACTTTCATCCAAAGCGACTTACAAAAGTGCATATCATGGTCATTGGACAACTACAAAACACAGGTTTGATGAGGTACAATACTCATTTTGTACAGTTATTTATAGCCAAGAACACAGTTTAGCTCACACAGTGAACATTATTCTGACCTAACTCATGTCAAGTCAAACTAGGGGGAAGAACAAGCTACAATATTAGGACAAAAATACTAATGATAAAAAGTGCTGGAATGGGGGTACATGTAACATGAGTGCCATGAAAGGGGGGATTTTAAGTGATGCATACACTACTCAGTGAATACAGCGTCACAGAATCACTCAGAACCTATTGAGGTTAATCTCATAAAAATTGTGATTAATACTCAACACACCCGAGGAATAAGTAATACAGAGCAACTATCAATTTTGATAAAAAAAGGAAGAAAGCTTCGATTTATGATAGCCTATAAGAGCCTTGACATACCCCCACATACCTGACTAATCAATACTGTCTGAAAACGAAACACGGATCAGCAATAACACGACTAGTCAGCAGCTATGATTTGCTTAAAATATCTGTCTGTCTGTGTATACTAAAACAGACTCACTGTTTGCAGTTTGTTCTGGGGTCCCCCTCACTGTGCCATCAGTGCCCATCTCCAGGAACAGACCTTGTCTTTTATTCTCTGAATCAAAAGAGCAAAGATTACTTAAAACATACAAAAATATATAATGATGTTACATACTAACCTATAAGTCATACTCCTACTGTTATTGCTACAATATTGCTACTTTTGGTTGTACTTCTGAAAAGCAGAACATAACATTAAACACTATTAATATGAATTAAGAAAATACCTGTGTAAAGATGCCGCTCTCTGACTTGATCATTGAAAGAGAGCAGAGGGTTGGAGTCGGGGAGATAAAATGTGTCAGAGTTGGGAAGGAGGAGCAGGAGGAGGAGAGAAACAGAGATATAAGAGATGTAAGAGGACATTGAGCAAAGGAGAGAGGCAAGAAATGTGCAGGAAAATAAGTTGAATTGGAAAAAGGCCAGAGAAGGAGTAAAAACTAATTAAAAAAAAAAAATATATATATATATATATATAAATGAATGAATGAATTATTAATTTTAAAAAAAGATACAAGAATCTTGATAAAAATTCAATGATTTCACTAATTCCTCATGCGTGGGTTTAAGGTATATTCATTGAGTACAAAAATACATAATATGAAAATATCAAAATGTAAAAAAAATAAAAAAACTTGAGTGAACATTAAATAATTTAGCTAAGTTATAAATAAATAAATAGATAAATAAGTAATTAAATAATAAAATGTAATCCACTGTATCTGGACAAGTTGAATCTGTAGTTCTTAAAACACACTGTCGTGATCGAGGTCCTTATATAGAGAAGTTGTTTGACTGGGGAGTGTGACTCACAAAAGAAGACAGGGGTGAGTAATTCAAATCAAGGGAAAACAAAAACTAGGAAAGTAAACATTGTGAACATTAAATAGAAATGATGAAATCGGATGCGTACTTCTGTCCATTTTAGGATATCCTTTCCTCTTCTTTGATATTTTTAATTTATTGCTGTTATCCTTTTCACCATGAGATGAATAAATAAACAGTTTAAAGCCAGTGAAACCCACGTCTCTCTTGCCTGATAAGAGTAGATGGTTTTGGGGGCAAAATTCAAGGGCCACAGTTAGCGATTAACAAAACTTGGGTTCATCTCAGTGACAGAAGTATTTAAATCTACCATCAGATGCCACCTCCATCCAAATAGGCTTTTTGGAAGTATTGCCAGAAAAAAAGCCTCTATTCAAAAAGCTGACAGAAAAAAAAATATTCTAATGAGATCCAGCTTACAGCTATTGGTAATTTATTTCATAGGCACAGATTTAAGTATGGACAGTAGGGGCATATCCCAACCAACTTTTACAATCCAAATAGACGCAAAGACACACCATCACCCTTGTAAGATCCACAGATGGCACAGTACAAGGATGAACAGCAAATCCTCCAAAGCTGGGCCAAACATTTTAACACGCTCCTCAATCAGCAAAACCCCTCAGATCTCTCTGTCATTGGTGAATTCCCAAACCTCCCAACAGTGCAGGAGCTTGATGTCCTGCCTGGATTCACTGAGGTCCCTGCAGCTGTACAGTGCCTCAAAAATGATAAGACTGCTGGTCCAGATGGAATCCCTGCTTAAGCTCTAAAGAAAGGCGGGTTCCTTCTAACAAAGAACTTACACCAACTCATCAAAGCAACATCGGCCCAGGAAATTGTTCCTGAAACCTGGAAGGATGTATTCATCATTGTTATTCACACTGGCCATGACATTCCACCTGACACATTACAGAAAATATTCTCTCAAAATTCAGAAAAGTTTGAACCATCAGCAAGACAGGCCCAGAAAAATGCTAGAGAATAAAACTAGGACCTGAAAAAATTGCTTTCATAGACCCAACAAAAGCATTTGACAGAGTACTGCCAGGTACTCTGGAGCATTCTTGCAAAGTATGGGGTACCAGCCAAGTTCCTGAACATTCTGAAATAGTTATATGATGGCATGCAGGCTTGTGTTCCCATCAGTGGACAAAAATCTCCACCCTTCCTTATACAGAACCAGTGGTGTGTACTGGTGCTGATCATTTTCAACCTATCCAGGCAGCAGTAACTCGGCTTGCTCAGAAATCCGTCTGCGGTAATGATGGGGTCTAGCTTCAGTTTTGCCTTGATGGCAATCTTCTCGACATTTGCGGCCTTCAAGCCTTTACCAAAATGTTAATCACCCATGTACACAAGGTTCAATACGCTGATGATCGTACCCTTCTAGTTCATAGCCCTCCTGCAATGCAGCATGCACTGTGTCCAGTATCTACAGGTTACGGAGCGACTAGCCTTCAAATAAATACTCAGAAAACATTAATCGTTGTTCAGACTTCAGAACACCCCCCACCCCCACCCACCCATGTACTCACCCAGCTTTTAGCATTCATGGCACCCCCTTAAAGGTGGTTCAGAGGTTCTGCTACCTCAGAAGTATCTTAACACCAAACTGCCGAATCAATGACAATATCCAAGCCCCTCCCCTTCCTACGGTAGAGAATGTTTCAACAAAGGTAGCAGTTCACCAAGCGGTCTGCGTATCCACCCTACTATATGTTACGTTACTGCTATACTGATGTCACATACCTTGACTGGAAGCGTTTAACATCAAGTATCTGTAGTGCATCCTAGGGGTCATCTGGAAGGACCAAATGTCACACACAGGCATCCTCAAACCCACACAGACATCCAGTGTAGAAGCAATCCTGCTAAGATGGTAACTCTGCTGGATGCTATCTCCCAAGGCAGATTTCATACCAGCAATACTGGAGGTCAAAAGCAGAGGTACAAGGACCATCTGAAAGAGACCCTTCAGAGGGGACCTCAAGGCAACAACCATGGTCCCTCAAACATGGAGCACAACCATCAACGCCAGGGTCGACCACTTCAAATCCAATCGCACGTCCCAAAGAGTTGTACAACGGCATCACCTGACTCGGCGGTAGGACATATGGGTCAAGGCTCAGGCTTCAAAACTACATCCAATGGTACCACCATCAGCAGCAGTAGCCTCAACTCCCCACAAATCACTCCATAACATAAATTGTGTTATACATAAAACTCAATACTCAAGTCAAGTGCTGCCAAAAAAAACAAAACAAAAAAACACCAACGACTGTCATCCTAGCAATGTAAACATGCAGCCTGACGATGCTGGTGCACGGATGTCTTTTGACATCACACACAATTTACAATTGTTACATGCTGGAATCATGACTTAACCCAATTCCCAAAAGTTTCATAGAGGACTTTTGCAAAAACAGCTGCAGATAAGTGCTTTTAAACAGAACGTCCAAACAGACATTCTCACATTTCTTGGCGCTGACACACAGTAGCATAAACATTGCCCACAGCATTGAGCAATTGAAATGTACACAAACACTATTTATGAAAACAGATCCCTTGATCCAGTAGATCTGACTAAAACCCCAGTGTGGTGCTGCATAGGTTTATAAAAGGTATATTAACAGAATCCAGCCCAATGACTGAAGTGTCAGTTATGGCTATGTTTGAATTTTTCCAAGGTTCAAAACTTGGGGCGGATGCCCCCAGCAGGCAGCACCAGTGTACTGCATCTGAACGAATGAGCGTGCTTATGCTGGGCCTACCGACGTCTCCCACACAGAACGTTCATCTCACCTACAGAGTGTGCTGCGCTCACCTGGAAGTATAGCAGGCATTACACTGTGAAAGCCAGACCAGAATCTGAGCACTGATGCATAGCCCAAAATATCAAAATTCCCAGATGCAAAAATAAGTATATAATTTGTGTAAGTGAACAATAAGACTACGTTCACTTTTTTTAAATAAAACTGTTTATTTTAAAAATGCGTATCATTGCTTTGTATAGTCAATTCATTTTTAGTTCAACAGTATTACTAAATTCTGTATTACTAATGTGATAGGAATAGGTTGAGTGTAACAAATCAACTTTATGTATATCACTTGTGTGTGTGTGTGTGTGTGTGAATGAGGTTAACAAAATTTCACAGATATCATTCGAGGGAAGACAGGCAGTTTAACAAGAGGACTTGCAGGCATCCAATCAATTTGTATTTCTCTCTGGTGTCGTGAGATCCACACAATGACATCTGTTCTGCTTGTATTTCCTCCCATGCCCCTGGCACGCCTGGGTGATGACGTCTTTTTAGCCATCTGCTTCCCTCTGTCCCTCGGTCCCTCTTCTCCACCTCTTCACTTCCATTGAATTTGCTGCAGATTTAGGTTATGTCACTATTATGTTGATGGTGTGTTTTTCCATATGTGCTTTTGTCACTTTTGTATGTGTGCGTGTGTGTGTCTCTATGTGTGTGTGTGTGTGTGTCTGTGTGATTTTATTTAGTTTCCTTTGCTGTTAACTCTATTGGGACCTAGTTCATAATATTTGGATTTTACTGTCATATTCAAAGCTCTCTCAGAGCATGTTGCATGAAGGGATCTCACGCCTGAGGTATTTGTCAGTGTGATGGCTCTCACCTCTTTTACTCCCTTCATCCCAAGCTCACTCTTTCCACTCATCTTCCTCAGTTTAACTGCCACAATCTCTGTCCCTCTCCTGTCAGCACAGTCTCACCCTCTCACTGTCTCTTGACAGTGAGGGAGTGTTAAGATCTGAGTGGGAAAGACTGACACAAAAGCCTCAAAAACTACATTTCCCCAATGGCCTCCAGTTCAGGCTTTCCCTTTTACCTTCCTATCAAATCTCCCATTTCGTCACTCCCTGTACTTTTTTCTCTTTTGTAAATTCTCACACTCTCCCTCCTAATCCCTTTATTTCCCTGAATATTTGGCTACATATTCCTTTGCACTCACATAGTTGTTGGGGGCAGGAAGGGTGTAGTACCCCGGTTCTTTCCCGTAGAAAGGCTGAAGGCGTATGGGCTCGGGGGAGCAGGAGTGATGGTTGAGCGGAAAAGGCCAGGGTGAATGTGAGCATTTAAGAGGGTTGAATATATACAATTTGTGGAGCAAAGGGGACGGCTGTAATTCATCGTGCCGAGAGGTTCCCATCAAGCTAGGCCAGCATGCCCAAGACAGGAAGTCCACAAATGCAGCCCCAAAGGAGTCACCTACATTGACCAAAACTACACACAAACTGATCTGATTGCTCTAACTGTATAACAAATAATATAATAACAGTTTTAATAACATAATTAACAGGTTTTTATAACATAAGGTATGTGTCACTCCCCTAGATTCAATCAAACCCACTGATCTACTTTAAAGACATGTTCTATCAAAAAAGACTTTTTTTTTAAAATCATGCCCATCCTTCATTGTACTTGTGTCTAGAAGCTGTGGAGGTAAAAGCACTAGAAGCTGGGGAAAAGAACGCTCATAATGAGCCTTCTTTGCCAACATACAGAAGTGAATTTGGTAGAAGGTCTTACGGTAAAGATATATGATGCATAGTGCAAATAAATTCATAAAACTGAGCATGGCTGAATGTTCAAATAAGATTTTTTTTTTTACAAAAACTTTCTAAAAAAACATTTTTGGCCCAATATAATTACATGTACTGTAATGGGGGAAGCCAGTTAGTGCAGCTGGGGCTCATCAACGCTGTTTATATTCTATTTGTTCTATTTTTGACAAATTGACCTGCAACAACTGCCCAATTTTTATTGCCTGAACAAATCCAGGGAAATCCTTTCAAATTTGTTTTGAACCTTGTGAGTGAACACAGTACATAAACAGCCACAGTGAACACTTAGCAGGGTTTACAAGCTGAAGCTTGTGTATACTGACAGTGTTTTGAAAATAGCAGAAATGGGGCAGTCATGAGATGTGTCATTCCATTTGTCAACATGAAGAAATGGATGTACGCAATCTGTATGCAAAACAGAGCAAAAAAGATGAAACAACTGATTACAGAGATGCCGAAAAGAAAGCGAACAATAACAGACACATAAGGGAGCAGAGGGGCGAAAGATGGGCTTGTGGGCAGACAGAAAGCAGCCAGAAATGGCCCAGGCCTGGAAGACACCAGAGTAGCAAATGAAAGTGTTTTTCCTGGTGACAGCAAAAAAAGACAAAGGGCAAGATGATCCTACCATGGACGAGGAGCCCGACCATGACAGTGACCATGTACATGCCCAACTGCCATACCACTGTACATACCAAGGTCCCCAATGGCAGCAATCTTCACACACATCAGAGAGTTCATGCCCACTGGGCAGTACCTGAGATAGAAAGCTGGGATAAGGATGAAGGGAGCTACAGTGGTGATCTATATATTACCATGGAGTAGGGGATAGAGCATGTTCTACCACACAGAAAGAGGTACTGAATATGTGTTACAAGATTCAATAAATATCCTTCAGGATTGAATGTTCTTGCTGGTAGTGTCCTTCCCTCCTTTATTCTAGCATTGCTCCTGTTAATAGTGGTGACAACATTAGCGTTGATGGATGGCCCTTCTGTTTTGTGCCTTGGATTTGCAGTCGGTATGCGAAGGAAATACCAGTAGCGTCTAAAAGCAGACAATCACTTTGTCACTTTGTGACAGCTCCACCCCGTCTTCTGACGGGTTTCTCCACTTGCTCTCTGACACATGACTTCGGGGAAATCATGTCTGGTTATTCTTCTCCAGCAAAAAGTTTAATCTCAGCATCTGTCAGCCGAAAGATTCTTTCCCATGCTTTCCTCCGTTTATGTTATCCAGATCCAGCTTCTTCTGAGTGCTTCCCAAAAATGGTCTTGTCGCCGGTTCCTCTTTCCCACAATTTCTCCCCATTGTCCCCAACACATACATTTTAGTACTGTTTGTAACCATTGATGTGTGGCATCCATAGTCTCATCATCTTGCCTTTGCATCTAATACCATAATACAATATTTTATATAAACAATGTTAACACTGTAATCTACCTCACCGCAAGCAAATTATATCCAACCCTTTTAGTCACCTTGAACGAGTTTTAAGCTTTGGAAATAAGGGCAGTTTAAACATTGAAAAACTGGAGCTGCAGACAGAGCCTACACATGCTGACAGGGTGAAAGGCAATACTCACCACATGTTCATGAAAACCAGTTTCATAATAATTTCTCTGAGGATGTTGAAGAGTGCAGACGCAAGCTTTCCCCTCTCACCCTTTCCCAAGCAGATAGCAAAGGTAATGAAAAACCCTGTTAACCTTGGGAAAAACCAAGCAACACTGGTTAGGAGGCTCAAGTTTTTACATTTCTACAAGGGTATGTGTGCAGCATTCCGCCGGAGAAGCAGATTGGTCTCAGCTGCGATGGCTGGTGGAGAAAGCACACGCACCTGGGTTGCGTTAACTAATCAACCCCGGTGCTTAAAGGTATGTTCCTCACCACCCAGAACACATCTTTATTTAGTTTTTGTTTGTTGGCACACAACAAGATGAAGAATGAAACCGGTCAACTAAACTGCTCAAGTCTGAAGAGTCAAACTAATTGACGTAGTCTCTAATGCACTTGAAGCAAACAGTTATATTAATAGCATTGCAATGGGTACAATAGTACTGGTTTTGTTTCTCTATTTACCCAGTAAAACTTTGTCTAGTTATCTCTACTCATGCCATGTCATATCAGTGCTATACTGATGACACAACTCTTTTACTCATTTTCTCCCTCGGACAACCAGAGTTCAGGCACGTATCTCTGCAAGCCTGGCTGACACTGCAGCCTGGCTGTCCTCCCACCACATGAAGCTTAACCTGGGGAAGACAGAACTCCTGTGCCTACTGGCAAAGGGTTACTTGTGTATTGAATCTTCAATAACTGTTGATGACTATTCAAAGTTTCCTGTCCACTCAGTTCAGAATCTTGGTATGGCCCTAGATGTCCTGCTGAGCTTCTCTGAAGACATTTTGACAACCACCTGTAATACAGATTCTCCCTTCACAACATCAGCAGAGTTCACCCCTTCTTTACCCAAACAGCTACCCAGACACTTGTACAAGTCCTTGCAATAACTTGTCTGGACTACCGCAATGCCTTGCTGGCTGGCCTACTGGCCTTTGCCACCAAGTCACTGCTACTGGTCCACAATGCTGCTGTCAACCTGCCAAAATCTACTTTTGCCATGCCACTTTTGAGTACCCTTCATAAATCACACGGCCATGGAATTGTACCATTCTGCAAATGGTACTGCCTCTTTCTATTTTCAGACCATGATTACACCAACCTTCCCTGATCAGGCAGGAAGCCTGGTACACTGGCTGTTTACCCCAAATATCTTAAGCAGGTAGGTTTTAAGATGTTAACTCACCATTTCAATTTTCACCTCAATGTTTTTATTTAACTCAGTGTTTATATCTGTAAATAAAAAAACAAAACTAACCATCCTCTCTTTTTATCTAGTAAGTCACAAGGCAAGCAGCTTGGTAATGGCACCTACATGATTGCAACATGAACATGACACTCAATGAAGATAACAGCAATACAGTTAGCTCTCACAAAAATGTTTAAGGTGAGAGGCAGGAATACACACTGGACAGGGCACCAATCTATCGCAGGGCACACATACCATTCAGTCACCAATCACTCACACACTCATACCTATGGGCAATTTAGAGTCTCCAATTAGCCTACCTGCATGTTGTTGGACTGTGGGAGGAAACCACACAAACAGAAATGCCCCAAGCTGAGATTCAAACCCACAACCTTCTTGCTGTGAGGCGACAGTGCTACCCACTGCACCACTGTGCCACCCTAGAAGAGACATATCAGGCTTAATACATCCAAATCTTTCAATTGGGCACAGTCCTTTTTACCTTGTATTTATTTCTTGACATATTATGTAATTATCAATGTAATCTTTCAATAAATACATGAACTGTCCATCACATCCTAAAAAAAGGTATACTGTTTCACTGTAGAACTGTAACAAGAAACAAGACCAGCCAATAGTTCAACTGTGGAGTTCAACTGAAAATGCTCAATTTATTATCATGAAGATACCAATTGTGATCACTTGATGGCGCCATTAACCAACACAGAGTTACCTACAGAAGCCTGAAGACTAGTCTACTTCAGAGGTACAGGAATTGCATATGAGAAAAGCTTAAAGAAAGAGCTATATTGTAAACAGGGCATTATTCTTAGTGAAAGTGATGTAAGAATCTTGCATTTCGCAACATCCAGCAAGGCAAACACATGTTGGACCCTTGATCCTTTGACACATAAACATTGCCAGTGTTAAACAGACAAGGAAATGGAGTGCAGGACTCCTGCAAGAATGTGCAGCATATGAAGGCATGGAGATATGCATGTTATATATAACGACTTGGCAGCTGATTAATATCCTGTTCACATTTCTCTTGAGGATGGATGTTAAACTTTTGGTGAAAGTGTTCATCAACTCGAAGGACCCGAGCCACTTGAAGGACCCTGTTTCTTTCATTTTTGTAATTTTTCTGCTGACTCAACATTTTATATAGTTTAATGTTATGTTCACGGCACTGCTTGACCAGTGCTAGGTTGTCACATGACAAGCAGGTGACATGGCATATATATGTATTCTGATCTTCCTGAAACAGCCTTTCTGCTAGTATTGTACAAGGTAATCTCACTGAAATGTATAGCATTTAAAAGGATAAGTCATATGGAAATGGTGAAAAACATTTACAACAAATTGTCGAATAACAACCAGAGTTGTGTAAATGAGAAACACCATGTGACATTTGCGTATGCGTGTATGGGGGTAACAGTTGTAATGCGAGGGGGTGTTTAATTAAAACACACAAACACCCATGCTTTGCCAATATTACTGCCTTCTCTTGGGCCATATCCAGTGACAGGGCTCCTGAAATCTCCCCCCCCCGCACCCCCCCACCCCCCCATTTTTTTGTGTGGACCTGAGTAAATACCATCCACACTTTCAAAGTAAAAACCTGATTTACATTATCTTTCTTTATGCTAATTTGCGAGAAAGTTAAATTATGTGCTGATTTCAGATCTCAAATTTATTAAATTACATTCTGAGCCTTACTTGCATGACAAATGAATACTTAAATTTGCAAGCACTAAAAAGTACTATGGAATCAATTCATTATTTTTATCAGTTATTCCTAAATTATACATAAAACCCTGACAATACAAATTCTATGCTACTGTCTAACAGTCTACCTCTCATTTTCCTTTCACAAGTTATTAGAATTCATAAGAATTCACTTACTTTGAAGCTGTTTTGCAAGAAAAATTATCGGAAACACTCAGTGCATCATGTGCATGTCTTAGCAATTTACAGTTCCTACGCGTCTGATTCATGTGGTGGATGACTTGCCTCTTCCTCTGTTGTCATATAGGCTAGCCTAGGCTAAAACTGAGTAGGGTTGCATTTCTGTCTCTCAGCAACGTGTCACAAAGGCTATTGGGTGATTTTAGAAGTCATGTCCTATTTCTATGGCGGGTGAAATGTGCTAGTTCTAAGATTCCCTGACCAAGGATAAGACTATGGATAAGACGCAGCCAACCATCTCGTCGCCATCAGTACACGTAAATATTTGAATGGGATTGGCGGCAAAGGCATGGATGGAACGCATATTGGCGGCCGTATTATGGCAGCGTAAATGAGAAATTCGCCTAAAATTTTAAACATCTGATATAGGCTATACGTCGTCAATAAGTATGTCGCCTATCATACGTCCGAAATATGAATGTCTATGGATTAATACCAGAAGCGAAAGCAGAAGTAAGACGTAAACTCGTAGTAGCCTACTTCTGTCATCAGCTCTGCAAAAATAAGCTGACCTCAGCAATGAATGGGAATGAGCTTCAAATAGCCTGTACCACTAAATGTACTAGAGGCTCTACTTGTTTGAGTAACATATTTGGAATGCCTATGGTCCAAGATTCCGCAAGTCTTTTTAAAAGCGATTTTAACATCTTTTGAGTGTGCATTTATGACATATTTTGTGATTGACAGGTGGGTAAACGGTCTGTTTTTGCTACAAAAGCAAAACTATGTAGTTAGTTCAATGCTTCCGTATGCTTAATCTGATCTGTTGTTTGGAACATCGGAGAAAAAAACTATGTTGTCCTTCATGTGTACTGCACTTAGATCTATGTTTTATATGCATCTTTGACGTCATCGCATAGCGACCCTGTTGACATCACAGCCCGTTCATTTTTGCATGCTGTTCAGAGAAGTCCTACTGAATGGCATTTCTGGCATTGCTGAGAGTGGGGAAATAATTAACGGTTTTCGTATTTGGCTCAATTCAGAGAATATTACTTGAGATAGATGAATCATTTTTAATACAAACAACCTAAATTCCTTGTCTATGATTACACACTACCATGAAATTTCCAGGACAGACCATTCACTTGCAATTTGACCAAAAGTACAAAGAGTGAAATGTTACATTTATTACATTTAAGCCTGAGTTAAAGTTTCCTAGAATTCTGACATCAAGTGGCATTCCATTGCACTTTTCCAAGTTGGAGGTTGGAAATTCCGACTTTCCGAGTTGTCTGGAACTCAGCATAAGTGACGTACATATTGACGCATGTATGATAGGTACGTAGTTTATGGACATCCTTCTCACACGTAGAAGTGACAAGACAGTCAGTTTTGGTAAGGAATCCCTGCCATTTTTCACACTTTGGACACCTCTCAAGCCTCTCAATACCTCTCACTCATCTCCAGAAATACGGCATTAAAGTCCTTGAGTACAGTGGGCTCTGTTTAGGACTGGGCTGTCCTTGCTTACTTAAGTAATGACAGCATTTTCTTTAAACCAATCAGTGGTGCATCAGTGTGCTGTCAATCAGAAGTAGATCTTAAGAGAGCCGATGTACCATGTCAGACCTCCTGCTCTCATGTTTATAAATGAAATGCTTTACATCAAATGGAAATTCTTATTAGAAAAGTATGAATCTTTACCTTGGAACTTAATGAACATATTTAAATATAAGAAAACAGTAATTGTACAAAGTGTATATACATGTAACGTTGTCGTATCAAAAGTTCCTCTTACGCTCAAGGCTAATTCATACTTTCCGCGTCCGTGTGTCCGCGAGGGTCAACTTTGGTCTATGTGACGTAAATGTCGTCATACGCCCATGATTTGTGACCGCGCGGACTGTACGCATAGCAAGCGCGCCGACTGTGCATGCTCCAGATAAC
Source organism: Anguilla anguilla (assembly GCF_013347855.1). Classification (NCBI taxonomy): domain Eukaryota; kingdom Metazoa; phylum Chordata; class Actinopteri; order Anguilliformes; family Anguillidae; genus Anguilla; species Anguilla anguilla. The sequence goes on from NC_049202.1 coordinate 41,459,841, forward strand.
AAAATGGATGCTTGTTTTGAAGAGAGGTAGTGTGAGGAGATCCACCGTTACCCACATTTATATTGTCTATATGGGTATTCATAAAAATATTCTTTCACCACTCAAAAATCGTATTCCTTCACAGCAACAAACCCGTCAATAGCCTTAAGATATGCCAATACAGCAGTGAAAACGCTGCTCACTGAATAACTAAATAAAGTTTAAAAAAATGATACCATGTCATTCTACAGTCAATATCTGGGACTAAATATTGAATAAATATACAACCTTCCCATTGGTTTTACGCGTAGAGATGTCCCTTTTGAGACTGAGTGGTCATATATTATCTTGGACAATCCGGTTGTGAAATACACGCGCATTTGTGATGCCTGGGTACCTTCCAAAATAGCTGTGCGTAATATCACACCTGTTGTTTACGGTGTTGTCACCCTTTTTAGTACAGTCTGTCTTGATTGAAAATTCATTTATTCAGTAGGTGAGAGTATAAGCTTTCTAACGATGCATAGCACGTCTAATTTTACTTTTGGAATAGCGTTTTATAGGTCAGCGTAACCGAAAATTTTCTTATCATCGCATTCACTTACGCATTCACTCTGTGGTAATGGAACTGGAATGGAGTGTAGATCGGGAAGTGCGCATGCGTGGAACGCCAGACCGATGCGGACCCTAAATTGTAATATGAATGGAACCGCGTGCGCGTCCGCGCTACCGGTACAAGTCCGCGGACGTGGAACGCAGAAAGTATGCAGCAGCTTTCAGTCTCAGAGTCCAGTTCCTGAGAGACCTGCAGACAGTAGCATCAGCGGAGACCCTGCTGTGTTTAACATTGCAAAAGGAAAGGCCTGGGCCTAAAATCACTAAAAACCCAGCTCTGCTTTCCAGTCACTGGCTGTGATTCAATCAACATTTGTCCTTAATTTTGACTGACACTTAAAAGAAAGTTTTTTCTTTCTTCAACAAACACAAATTCAACAGCTAAACTAAAACAAAATCTGCAAACTGAGTGTGTGAATAAAAATAGTTACACTTGCATGCACTAAGAAGTCAAAGTGAAGAACAAATGTTGATTGAATCAAGGCCATCATGTATAAAGTGCTTTACAGACACTAACGTATCTGACTTGCAAGTTAAACCACCCGGGAAAATATAGCTTACTCTTGAGCTTTTATGAGCTTTATATTCAGGTATTTAATAAAATTGTTTTATTCATTAAAAGTGAAGCGGAAAACTAGATTCTCAAAACAGAGGTTTTGATGAAACATTCAAACGGAAGGCTGTTCCTGACTATCAAAGCCAGGTGATTACGTGCATTGTAGCCATTTTCCAATTTTTAGTTCAAAGGACCGAATTGCGCCACAGCCTTAAAGGACTGATTACTGTTCCTGTACTAACTTGCACAAAATGGGAGGATTTGAATTACACCTTCAGTGATGAGAAGCAAGAAAAAATTCAGGATGGATTTATATTGCATGTCTCTTTGTCAATGCGCCAGTAAATCCAGGTGAATATTCCCAAAATGCAAATTCAAAAACAATCTGGTGACAATGTGTTGAAAAATTGTAATTCACTCAGTAAGGCAAAAATAACATCATACTACTGGTCGTCTTTGTTTATTTTTTAATCGCAGATCAGCACAAGCTGTGGGCTGGAGAAAATGACCTTGGGGATTTTTGCCAACAATTCTCTCACATTATTTACTTAGAAAATACACAAAGCTCCAAACGTCTGCCAATAGCTGGCCCACACACTCAGACATAACATAATCCACTTCACTTACTAAATTGTAATTAACCTTTTGATGACCTTTGACATCAAACAAATAATACATCATCAAGCATATCAATGAATGTTGCTTAGTGGCTATATACATTTTGCCAGGACATAATTATAGTGCACATTTCTCTTTCAATGCTTCTATGTTGAAACAGATGGTAAAGTTTATGTCATTGTCTTGGAGCATTTCTGCTTTGTCCTCCCTCCCCAAACCAATCCTCCTCCCTTTTCGTTAGTCTAATTGAACTGTCTGGACAGTGTGCACATGATCACGAGGGCCTATTTCTGGAGTGGCTCTCATGAGTCCAGGAAGACCACAGTACAGGTGGATCTCTTTTCCACCTAAGTAATTAAAATCTTGACCCAAGCACAGTAATTACTATCTTATTAAGAACCAATTCACCTGCTCAACCCTTCAAGGTTTGAGAATCGGCACAATTGAAATAGTCTAACATGTCCAAGTTCTGTATTATCTTCTTGTATGGCAGATATCACAGAAAAAAGTGCTGATCGTTTAGAGAGTTCTAGAGGTCTTACATGGTGGAAGCATGCTTGCACCAGGCTTTCAGGGAACAGATTGGTATAGCAAGCAAGCCCAAGAGCCAGCCAAGCACTGCTGGTCCACAGTAACAAAATGTCACCCTCAAAACCAAAAAAAAATGGTATACTTCAGCATACTTGAAGAATAAAAAGTTAATCTGAAAGAGCATCTGCTAAATGCGAGTAGGAATCAGTGTTGACAACTCTTCTCAGAGAAAACAGCTGTTGAGCTCCAGATTTCAGATGTCACTAGAAGTTGCTAGTTTACATTGTGATGTTGTATACTTTACATATATGAGTGATGTCATCATTTGCATATGTATCTGCTGTTCACTATATTTGCAATTACTCATGAGATGGAACTGGATGACATTCAGGCTGATTTAGACAAACTGTTTATAGACAAATGCAAACAATATTGAAAGCAGTGAATACATGCAAGGAGGAGTGAATGAAAACTATCAGCTGTGGCTAGTGAGTGAGCAAAGCTGCTAATGACTGGATGTAATATTTACATTCATATTAAAGCAGAATGCCGTCATTCAGCGAAACGGTGATCTTGAGAGCTAGCTTGAGAGTAAAAAAGTGTCAGCATGAACAGATTCATTGAGTTATTCAATCCAGTAATGTAACTCCTAGAACAAATGTCATATCTACTTCATGAATATGCACAAGGAAGCACCGTGTTGTATAGACTAGTAGGCCTATCATATAAAGGGATTTTTCAAAAAATTGACTTAGGGCTCTATTTTGAATCAATGTCGCACAGCGCATGGGTGCAGTCAATGGCGCAGTGCGTGGGCACACTGGCAAAGAGCATGGCACAGGTTGAAAATGTGCTGAGTTAGGCCGAACATATTATCACTGGGTGTGTTGCAGCTGGATTCAATCATAGCCAATCAAATGACCTTTCTTCATTTCCTTCAAGGCCCATGCGCTTTGGATCTTGGCATACTGCCAATTTTTGTGGTCTACCGCTGCAATGGAAGATGAGGATATATATATACTCATCAGACGTTTCTCTCGATAGAAGTGTGCGATAGTTCTTGTGCAAGAGGTGTAGAGTAGGGTGGCCACATGTATTGGATTTCAAAAAAGAGGAAAGGGGCGGGCAGGATGTTATGAACATAAAACTAGGCTGTTTGTTTATATGCGGCCTATGGAACAAGCAAACCTAATGGAGCAACTTAGGAATTTAGAAATCTCGCCTGAATGGATATTTTTGGTCTTAAAAAGATAAAATGTCTGGGAAAAAAGAGGATGTGTGCCATGGCATAATTAAACTGAACTGACCGATCACCTTTGGACTTAAAAGATCATGGTCAAGCTATCAACCACTTCAAAAAATGATGGTCAATAGCTTGATCACAGCGAAAAAAGTGATTTTGCAGGCTGCAACTAATCTTTTGAAGATTAGTTACAGCCTGAATACATTACAGGCATCAATCCTTATGGTCATTACTTTGTTTTTGATGTCATAGGGCCAGTGATATTTCCAAACAGCTCTCCTGAGGTGTAGTGGAGTTACCATCTTTCTGGGATAGGCCTACTCCATTTTATTTTTTGGCTACCAAATGATATAGAGAGATACCTTAATGATATAAGAGATACCAGTTAATGCATGTAGCTTGCTTGTAGCTATTATTTTAACTACAATTACGTAATTAAAATGAAAAGATTGTTCAAGTTCAAGTTGCTTTTATCGTCATTTTTCTCATTGCAGATGGGTATAAATAAAAGAATGGAATACAGTACTCCAGGACCACAGTGCAGTATAAGAACAGTTATAAACAATGCGAAACAGAAATGAATACAGGAATTAGCATTATAAAAAGAAAAAATCAATGAACAACAAATGCAAAGTATGGATTTTTCCTGCTTGGGGGAATTATAGTCAAATTGGACAGCGTATGATCCACACAAAAACGATTGACTGGCTTTTGAATAGGTTATGATCTTGCATGCATTGCTTGGGAATATCCCGAAATTAGCAAGTTGCTGGCACGAATCGCAGACCAAATTGAGACCAAAATTGCAGAGCGCTGCTTGATCTTCGCTGACACACCCCTAACTGCACCTCTCCTACCACTTCGGCACACAACGAGTCCCCAAATGACCAAACATGACAGAAACACCGCTTCGCCAGTGTGAGAGCTCACCACATGCCGTGAACCTGCCAGAAAATAGAGCCCAGAAGGCTCATCAAAATCCAAGACAAAAATGGCAGTTTTCTGCGACGGCTCGCCAGTGTCGCTGCATGCCAAACTCCCTCTGGGAAAGAGAGCCCTTGGAATCCAGTGAGGTACAAGCAATTGATACACTTGAATACAAAAAACTACAGGTATGTGAATAGAAGGCATAACAAAAATCAAGCAAAGAACTGGGGAAAGAGACAAGGCACAATATAGTGCCCTCTATAATGTTTGGGAAAGATACATTTTTTTTTGGCTCTGTGCTCCACAATTTTAGATTTGTAATCAAGTGCACATTCTTGGCTTTCATTTAATGGTATTTTTTATAAATTAGATTAATAATTACACACTCCAAAGGCTATTATCAAGGCCTAGGATCGAAACTGGATTCTGAAAACTCTTATACCTACACTGAGGAAGCAATTGAACACACCTAACTAACTAACCTAACTAACACCTGTGAAGCTATTTGTACCAAACATTATGCTTACCTGAAATGGGGGACTATGTATAAAAAGTACTGTAATTTCTACATGAGAAAAACCAAAATGTAAAAAAAAAAAAATACTTTCAGGGAAGTGAGGATTAAGTAAAATATGTTTAATTTATGAATCCAGCTGTTTTTTTTTAATTATTTTTTTTACGGATAACACCCATGTTAAATGTTTGGCAACCTGAATACCAAACACAAGTGCATCAACATTTAAAACTCCTCATTTATCCAACATGTAAAATAAATTAATTTGATTTCATTTCTTAATTATTATGAAAAATATCAATTATAAATTAAATGGGCAGAGTAACCTTTTGGATCAACATTTATCCAAATGCGCAACGGATTAAAATTTAGAAGTTCCAACCAGTATTCAGTGTCTAATCTAAAGATGAGGGTTCTACCGTATGAACAAGTTACAGTCACAAAATAAATTCATGAAGGATGATAACAAATCACATCTTCTCTCTCTGAATGCGCCAAGACCAAAGTCAAAATACTGACAGACAGCAAGATATTCCAAAAAGCCAGGGATGAAATGTAGAATTCCAGAACTCATGCCAATTTCAAACTCAAAATTTAAACGGACAGCCCTGCTTCTCCTGGCCCATGCATACTTAATTAATGACCAGGGGAGGATGACTAGGAGTACTGATTTCTTCAGTTTTTTATATTACTATTGGTTCAGGTGTGAGACAAAATTTATATTTGTGTTGGTCTTTTTATAAACATTAATCAATGCTAAGGTTTACTCCTTTTTCTGAGGAGATAACTGGAAATTGTTGTTTTTTGCCAAATCTGAAAATATATTGTAAGAGTTCAAGGTCTAGTCATCTTTAATGCCAGACCTGAAGGCTGTTACCCATCAAAGCTTTTCTTTTTGTGAGATTTAGGCATGTAGAACAATAACCTACAATAACCGGAATTGTCTAAATTTGTATCTGTATCCGGAAAAATTAATCAATGAGAACCTGTTTTATATAACTATGCATTGGCTTGAAATGTATAAAATTATGCTATGTACAAATGATTTTTGTACATAATATCGTATCTGAGAGCAGCTGCCTTTCTTCCCTTGAGATCTCAAAAAATCATCGCAATTTGCCTTGTGGAAATCTTTTATTAAGGAATATAGTTTAGTGTAATTTCCACGACACAGGTTAATCTACAATACAACATGTCTTTTAATGTTATGGGGAAATTATAGAGATTTTGATATGTTTTTGGGAGTGACAGCTTTGGTTATTATTGAAATGTTTGTGAGCTACTACGTGGACAACCTAGATCAGGTAATAATTAAACCAAGTTTCAAAGCCAGCAGTGACACTGGCTTGCTCTTCTCTTATTCTGGCATGGTCTGATCCACAATTTCCAAAATGGTGCCTGTATCTGTATTAACCAATTTTAAGGCATGGAATCTTAAAAGTATGAGGTATGCCAGTGTGATGTTTCCTAGGCCACCCTTGTTGACACACACATTTACACATATACTCCCATACCCATGCACACTTACATAAAACTCTCTCCCCCCCAGTTCCTGCTCTCTCTGTCATATCTCTAGGCTGCTCTAACCTAGCCCTTTCCTTAGAGCCAGCATAGGCCAAACGGTGAATTAGGGGTCTGACAATGCTCTTTAATAAAAGCTGCAAATATGCATTTTAAACACACATGAACTGTTTGATTACAAATCTAAGTACAGAGCCAAATCAAGAAACAAAAATGTATTTGTCCCAAACATTATGATGCTTATTATATGTTGATGGATATCCAAATGAACTGTAAAATGTCCAGTGTTAATTCAACTCTAAAAGAGTACATATGTGTCCACTAGTGACCAGTGCAGGGCCATATGTACTCTGTAAGAATTGATTTAACACTGAACATTTTTGTGTGTGTGCACTAGTGCTGGTGGTTTACATGTGATTAATTTAATCCTGCTGTTGGTTAGGAGCTGTGACCCCAAAAGCCAAAACATTGACAGCGAAATTTCTGATGAGAAATTGTTTGAGAAATGTATTATGCCATTAATGGACCTATGTTGGCTGTTGAGAACTGCCCACCATATTCACCAACACCCAACATTGCATCTATCAGGTCTTGCTTGCTTTTAGCACAGATTAAAAAAGGGAGTTCAGATGTGTCTTTAAGAATGTAAATACCTTCACTGATTTCATTTTCTCCTGCCAGAAAGGTAAAATAACACAGCTGTGGAACCATAAGTTGATTTTGAAATGCAGGATCAGGCATGATATGGAAACATATACCTGTGTAGACAATTTGCCTACATCAGACCTGGGTAAAATATGTATTTGTTTTGGATTCAAATACTTTTCTGTGCTCTGTTGATCTTGCCTGATGTAATTAAGCATGCCAATATGACCAGAAGGTGGGGTTTGCACTTTTTTAGAGTATTTAATTGGTTCTAATACATCAGGCAAGATTAGTAAAGCATAAAAAAGTATCTGAACCCAAAACAAATACATATTTGACCCAGGTCTGGCCTACATACAGTAAACTTTATAATCACTTTTGCTTTTTTGTTGAGTATCAGCACAACTGGCTTACGTGCTGCCATTTAAAAACTGAAACTATAGACTTTCATGAACATGATCCACAATCAACGGTGTGGAGGGGAGACAGGTAGTAATTCTGGTGGCCCAATGTCGGTGGGAGGGTTACTCAAAGAATGCAAAAAGATGAAGATTTATTGAAGTAAACCAGCAATTCTCTTGCTGATTATCAGTTAAATTTTTACAAGTAAAAAAAAGAAAAGCACAAAAGACCCTGAACATAAGTCGATAAGGATAACGCAACACAATTCATTGAAAAAAGTCAGCACAGCCTTATCAAGCGGCCATCATACTCATAAATAAAACTCCTGTGGGAGAGCAACAGGAGTGCCAAAGGGAGTACCAAAAATTGGCCATCATGAACAGGTGACCACCATACAAAGGTGGCCGCCAAGGTAGATTTCACCATACATATATTGGCATTGACATTTTTTATATTTTACCCAATATTAATATGTAATATATTAATGTTGGTGGCCATGTTATACTTGGCTCCCAGAGTTGGTGATCAAATTTCCATTTTTAATCTAAATTCACTGTTAATAATTCTATAGGCCTTTCCTAACAGTATATATGTGATATGTACTCTAAGAAATGACTGTTTACAGCTGCCTATTTACTGAGGAGATTCAGGTAATTATGTACTGTGCCCAGCTCTTACCATTCTCCACACATTTTCTGTGGTTGTTTAAAAGCATTGCTCTCGTTGTCAATGCATTATAAGCACCTAATTTAACTACATATAATGTATGTTTTTTGGTCTACCCTTTTCACATTAAGACATTTACAATTATGCTGTCAATATGATTTACATACAGTAAGAAAAGTACTCCTAGATTTGTTTAAGAAGTATAAAATGTTTACTGCCAGTACCTTAGAACCTGTGTGTGTTCACAGTCTGGGAAAATCCCTGTCCTTGTGTTTCATACATTGCATGTTATTGCTTGCATTAGGTAATTATCTTTGAAAGATTGTTTGTTGATTTTTCAGTGCTATTCAGCCAGTCTCTACAACAACAACTGGTACCAACCGAGCATGTCTGTGTCCTGATTAACTCACAAAGGCCCACTGATATTGCAGAAGCTGATGACTTGTGTTGGGGGTTGGTATTTGGGGCTTAGGGGCTCTTTCAGGGGATCAACACGTATAGTTGCATGCAGGAAGACTCCACTTACCAAGCACAGCAAGGGCCAGCAGCAGGTTGGGATTGGTCTACTCACAGTGCATTTTTTGTAGCTGTTCACTATTAGGTTACTTGGGAAAAGCACTAAATCAGAGCTGACCAACTCTGTTCCTAGAGATCTACCATCCTGTAGCTTACATTTCAACCCTGTGTTGGCACACCTGATTCTACTAATTAGCTGCTCAATGAGATCTAGCTGTTGAATGAGGTGTTCTTTGCTAGGGTTGGAATGAAAACTTGCAGGATGGTTGATCTCCAGGAACAGGGTTGGGCATTCTACAATAACTTAAGTGATGTTTCTTGGCCTGGATTGTGTTTCTCAGATGGTTATCACCTTCTGAGGAAGATGGCTTGGTGGATATCAGCAAATACATAGGTGTTTCTCTCAGATAATTTGAGGATTGGCACCTTCCATATATGTAGCTGGAACTCAACAGATCTGAAGCACTGCTGTTGTTTTAATAGGGATAAGGACTAAAGGTTACTTACTTACTAGGGCAGACATGCTGCATATGGATAAATGCTCCAGCTTGCTTACTTTGTTGTCAATGCCGTCCAGGTCAATAGCACAGAAAGCAGAACATTATCTCATGGTTTAACAACACAGTCACAACACTGGCTCATTTTCTGTAATGTTTCAGAATAATTTGTTACGGCTATGGGTTCACGTACCTCCACCAGCCTGTATGTTTTTCAGTGTATCAGCACTAATATGCTATAGTAGCAGAGGCGTCACTAGGGGGGTGCGGGGGGTGCGGACCGCACCGAGTGACACCATCAGAGGGTGGTGACACCGAAATGAGTGGCAATACATTTTTTGTGCAGTGTTTTGTGTAGCGATGAGCTCTTTGTCGTTTGAAAGCATAACACGCAATTACTCCGCCCCTACCCCATCACCAACTTCCAATAGCATTACCCCCCCACCTTCGCCCCCCGTTGACAACTTCCAACAGAACCCCCCCCCCTCCCCCCCCTTGTCGACAACATTTGGTGACACCACCGTTCGACCGCACCGGGTGTCACCAACCCTAGTGACGCTACGCCACTGTACAGTAGTGGTTCTCAAACCTCTCCTCAGGTGCCCCCAACTGGATCCTGGTATTTGATTTGTTTCATCTCAAGCACACCTGATGCAAGGGCTTGTATAGCATGTGTGTTGTAATCTCCTTTTCTTTCTCTCAATGCAGCATGACAAATCAGCCTATTGCCCAGTCCAGCAGAGGGCAACTTGCACTGTTATCCCAGATTAGTTGACTTTACTAGAAAATTACATGGAAATTATTTGCCTAAAACCATTTAAGTTTTTACATATGGCGAAATGTAACTGGGTAAGTAGCATGTACATACAGTCTAAATTGACTAGAGTAGACATTTTAAGTTCAATACACTAAACATTAGTAAACACTCACATGCTCACGTAACACTCAGAGGTAGCCACACCTATGGGGCACTAGTTTGTCCATCGAGGCCACATCTCCGCTTCTTACACCAATGTAACGGCAAGGATCTGGCTCAAACTTGGGTGTCCAGGGGGAGAGGCAGTTGTACAAACCACTGTACTAAAAATGAATTTACAGTACCCTAAAGTTAGGGTACTGTACCATAGCACCAACAGCAACGTACTGTTCATCACACAGTAATATTGTTGTTAAAAGTAAAATTTTTAACAGTGTAAGTGAGATTCCTAACCGTGACTTCTTCCAAAGTTTTCTCTTTCACGGGTCACATGAGTCTAATGTTCGATAACTTATTCAGCGAAGTTTCCCAGTGTGTCTGTTAAGGTAGCGGGAACTAGCAGGAAAGCTAGTACCCACTGTTGTTAGGCACAATTTTGAAATGTAGGTTTCTAGCCCTGCAGAAACTAATTATATTGAGTAATCCTAACATAATTATTACCCTGAATATTGCACCTGAATATTGCAGACAACTTAATTTGATTTAGTAATGGGAACGATTTCCTTTCAAAAATAAACAAATATGTAATGGCCAGCAATTATTTCACTAAAATCCAGGTTTACAGTGTGAGGGGAACATGGAGGCACCCAAATCCATGTTAATAAGAAATTACAACTGCAAAATGTGAGGGTTGTGATCTTATAGGGCATTATGGCTCCAGGCAAAGTAGTAGCCATATCCATATCTGAGCCGCTACCTCACCTTGCTGTATGGACATACCTGCTGTAGTTATGAAGTCAGTAGCCTCAAAACTGTGAACACAAACTGCAGTTCCATAGCTTTTGCTAATTTTTGTTTAAATCAATCTGTAAATTATATTGCTTGACCTCTTTGCATTGATCTACCAGCTGATAGTAATTTATAGAGATCAAAATAATGATTGCAGCACTACCAGAGCAAAACCAATAGACACAGTGCTCTTGAGGGTACCAAATCTACAACAGAGAAAAACAGTGCTGTGTAGGAGTGTGTGTGTGTGTGCATGTGTGTGTGCGTGCCTGCATGCATGTGTGACTGTGTATTTGAGCATCTGTATCTCTGTTTGTTTCTATTCCACCCCGCTCCATCACTTTCTCATTTTCGCTTTTTTCCGCCGTTGTTTTTCACAAAGTGTTTTCTCCCTTAAAATTAAGACGTTTCTAAAAGTATGTCTTAAGTAAATGTCTCCTGAACTGAATACCAGGTGCAGTTAAAGTTTCACATTACTTTCTATAAGTAAAGAAAGTAATGTGAAAGTTTAAAGTACAGTCACAGTTTAAAGTACTTAAAGTCTACCAATTTAGGATAAAACGTTTAGAAGTAGTTTGTAAATCCTATACTTAAAGTATAGTTCCAGGGCCAGTTTAGCTTCATAAAGTTCTTTAAAAAATAAACTTGATTTTCTTAAGTACCCTGTAAAACTATATACTTTTATGTATGAATTTTACATAAGGACTCTCCTGAAAATAAGTGACAAAGAATGCTTTCCTGACCTTTGTGTTTCTCATGTTAATCTGTGGACATACTTCAACAAGTAATGCATACAGACAGCACAGTATACAGTGCGGGGAAGACAGTTAAGCATGGAGCCCATGTACCGAAACAAACCATGAGAGTCTGTTTAAAAACAGTAGAAACTGACTGGAGCAGCCAAAAACATGTGGTGATAGTCAAATGAAATAACAATATCACATGAGGTCAAAACTGATGTGAAGGACATAAATAAAATATTGTAACATGACAGGACAGGAATAATCTACAGAATTACAGTGTTGCACTTTGCATGACTTAATAACCGTTGATCAAGTCCCTGGTGAATAGACCATTCGCCATTCAACTGCTGCCTTTGTCAGTCTGTAGATATCTGCTAGTTAGCACAAGTCTTCGACTGTACGCATACAAAAAGCAGGGAGAACATAATTACACTGTTCTTTATTTGACTATTAACAGTTGTTTTGATGAGGAATGATAAATAGACTTGTATAAAAAAAACTCATTGGGCCTCATTCACAAAACATGCGTATTATCAACTGTAATCATTAGCTGTGCTTATGAACGTTTCCATGAACATTCGAGCATTCATAATTTTTTTCTTATATGAATTTGTTCTTTGGCAAGATCTAAAGAGCAAAATCTATTTGTTTTTGGAAACACATGTAAAGGCATATGCAGAAGATGTTTCTAGTTAGAACGCATTATTATACATGCAAAGTCATTTTAAGTACTTACAGACCTCATGTTAACAAAACAGATAAGTTTGCAGAGAGCAATGAATGGCTGATTTTTGCACGTGACCCTGAATGCGGCATGCCTTTTATGAGATTGCTAGGGTGTTTCCTTATGCAAATCAACATGAACAGACATGCACATTCGATTTACGAATAATTGCCATTCATCCTCTGATCCACCAGGGGTAGAACAAAATCAAAGGTCTGTGCTTGTTTCATGAATCCCCTATCTATTTTTTCATTTATTAAGAACAAAAGTAAGAAGAATTTAAGAAAAGTTTTGGGAATGATTGCCGTTCTGATCCATTTCCTTTTACTTCTCTATTTATCACTTGATCTTCCTACCTCTTACTATTCACTCTCTCTCTCTCACTCTTTCTCAGCTTGTTCTTGTGTCAGATTTAAATTCAGACAGTTGCAGCAGGGCAGATATAAATCAAGTTTGGCAGTTGGCCCTTTTTTAAAAAAAGAATCATTGCCCATGTTTGAGCTGTAAGCTGTAACTGCCACTGTGTGTGTGTGTGTGCAAGAGGAGAACTTATGATATACCAGGACCACTGGTAAGCACTGAGACAAAGTCAGGTCCTTCCTTCTGGGCCTAATTACACTCCACCATGTGGCACTGCTGGCCAAGGCCAGCACCTCCATACCAGACCATAGGGCCCATCCACAGATGACCTGTACATTAACCAGAGCTACCCAGCAACCAACAAACTCTGTTAGATTTAATTCAAACACCCCCCCCCCCTCCCCCCACTTCCAAAAAACCAAATATATAGATAAATAAATCATAAAAAACCATATCTGTCCTGATTTGTTTAGTTCCAACACCTCCACCCTCCCCTTGTACCTAAAATAAAGACAGTTGTGAAAGTGTTGTTGAAGCATGCTGGGAAAACCCGCATTGCATCACAAGGATTCATTCAAAGTTTCCACTGCTTTCCCACAGACTGAGCTGAGACATTTCTCTATAAAAATTCTCACCATGCTTTCACAGTTTGGTTTCATGCTACCACACATTTCTTACCCGGGGGTGGAAATAAACACTGCTCAGTTTAGTGGGACCGTTTAGTGCGCTGCTAGTTCTGTGTCAGACAAAAGTTACAGAGTGAGTGCATTCATTTAGGGGAGCTATATTAAAACTATGCTTTTAATTATATTTCTGAACTCACCATCCAAATGTTCACACAAAAACACCATTCAAATTTGAGTACAAAGATTACAAAGATAATAATGCTACTTTTACATTATGCACAATTAGCTGTTATTCAAATTGAATAAACCTGTACTAATAGTATACAAATGCAGAGTTAAAATCGAGTTAAACAACAGAATGACAATCGCTTCCAGCTTTATTTGGAAATAAAAGTTTTTTACCTTCTTGGACCATACTCATATGTTTTGGGGGAAACAGGGAGATATGCCCCCCCCAATATTTTCTAATTAATTTATCGTTCCCCTCAACTAGAGACCCGGTGGTCCTGCAGAGTCTCCTCCAAAGTTGAAATGAAACTTATGTATGTGTCCGGAACCATTAGCTGTTAAAGTTATGTGGGCCTGTAGTAGGCCTTGATGATATCTCTTGCTCTTTGTCTACGGTGCTGTTAGTGTTAGCTGGGGGAACAGCACAGAACATCACCTTTAGCCAGCAGGATGGCCCCCCAGCCAGCAGGGCCCCAGACAATTCCCTGTGTTGCCTAATAGCTACACATGCCTTTCGGAGACAGAAACTGGTAAACTGCTTGCTTACGGAAGGGGTGTTGTTTGTTTTAGGAACTTCAGCATCTGATCAGCGGTCTGGGATCAGATGCAGGTCGGGCCCGCCCACACATTGAGCAACAGTGTGCCAACGCACAGGGTGGCAAGCTGCGATGGTGCCACCTCAGAATTAAGTGTCATGCCCCTAGCAAACAGAATAGCAAAATTAGCTGTGCTGTTCTCTGCAGTACTGCCAGGAGTGTTTTATCTCAGTGTCACTGTCAACCAATCATGAACGGTAATAAGTTGAAAGCTACCAATTGCCTTATAGTATGGGAAGGAGTGGGGTAACCTTTGGTACCAGAGGACAGGTTCTAAGGCCAATACTACACTCAGACTGAAAACGAAGAGACAAAAACCCTTGGGTTGCAAGTTTAAAAAAATAAAAAGAAGAATTACCCAACAGTTAGCAGGGTTCAGCGCTTAAGTCTGTGGAGCAGGCCGGTTGAAGTGAATGCTCCCTCTGCTGCCAGTGAGCAGGATCATTTGGATGGAAACATAACTGAACATTTGCAGACAGGGATAAAGAGTAGCACATTGAGAGACATGTTGGTGCAAACTGAAATGGGGGCTGGTGTCACTGCATGACTCGCCTGTCCTACCTGATTTGCCTGTCCTGTTTGTGTCAGGCTATTTACGTCAGCTTCAGTGGGCATGAGACATAAAACATGATAGGACTATGGCCAGCTAACACTTAAGGACAATAAAACCCCGATTCACAATATTGTTTTTGCGTTTCAGATGAAGTTGAATTAGTTTGATTCTGTACATTGACTGGCTAATACTACAGCTTTTTCTTTATTTTTATGAGTGAAAAGAATAGATATATATATATATATATATATATATATATATATATATATATATTGGCCTGCTCATCTTAGTCCGTATTGGTGGGGGTTTCACTAGACTATAGGGTACATCCACACTCTAGAAGCACTGTCATAGGAGGATGACCCAACCTGCAGCCTCTAGAGAAACTTAATCTGTTCTGAGCACTGTACTTGTGTGGGAGGAACATCAGCCATATTCTCACACTCAATGCACCCATGTAATCAAAATGCTTTCTTTACATCAATATGTACCCTTTTGCTGTCTCCTGTACACACATATTAGCACAAGCATCTTAAGGACAGAACTCAGTCAGTCATTGAATATTTGCAGTATTAATGCCCCCCCCCCCTCCCGCTCCAGTGACCTCTCACTCTCCCAATCTCTACTTCAGCCTTGAATTTGACTTCAAGATTAAAAACAGATGAACAGCTGGTTTAGGACTCTATAAGCATCTGCATCTTCTTTAATTCTGCCAGTTGCTCTCTCTGTTTTGATTGCACTTCTTAATATTAAAATACTGTAGATAGTTATTGTATGGAGTGCGTGTGCGCGTGTGTGTGCGCACGCGCATGTGTGTTTATGTGTGTTTGTGTATGTGAGTGTGTGTGCAAAGTGTGTTACCGTAGGTTAGCATCAAACCAAAAGTCTCAGTATTTGCAATTCACCAGCATACCAGTATGCAAGTACAGATTAACTTGCCTTCATGCAGTACAGTGTCCAGTCAAGGGATTATATAGCATATTGACTTTATTATCATTTTCATTCTCTTAGGATGTTCAAAATGTGTGCATGTGCCCTGGGGGACTCATCTGCAAAACAGAGAAACAGTACTGCATTTGCGTGTACGTGCGCATGTGTGTGTGCGTGTGTATGTGCGTGTGTGTGTGCGTGCGTGCGTGTGTGCATGCTAGTGTGTGTGTGTGTGTGTGTGTGTGTGTGTGTGCGAGTGTGTGTGTGTGTTTGTTTGTACCCTGGGGGACTAATCAACAAACCCATCCCATCCCCGCCTCCCTTCCCAGCCAATCTGGACAGTAATCTGTGTGTTTTAATCAGATGTCTGATGGCCTCCTGTAGCAAATGTACTTAGCTACTCCTGTTTCTGCATTCCCACCTTCCCTTTCTCTTTTCATCTTTTGGTGTACCTTCCCTTTCTTGTCTTATCTCTTAAATTGTCCACTTTCTTTTCATCCTTCTCTCTTTTTTCTTCAGGGCCCTGTCCTTCCTTCACTTTCACTTTCCTCTGCACTCATTCTTCTGTATCAACATTCAGTTCATTCTAGTTTTGACACACAAATGTCTGTATATGAATATATTGTATCTTGCAGGCAGAACACCTGCCCCCCATCCCTATTCAAAAATATGTGTTTACATCCAGATTGCGAAAGAAAAAGTTGGTCTGCATTATGAAGAACACTCCATCAGTATTAATGGAAACAGCATGAGAGGCAGATGAAAAAATGCAAATGAAACACAGACATAAGATATAAGGATAGAACCAAAACACTGATAGATAGAGGTCCATGTTGAAATGGTTTATATCATGTGGCAGGTACATGCTGACAACCAGGGGACCTATCCGTCTCACCTGTGGTTTGATCATGTCCCCAACAGAAGAGAGACATCAGGAGAAACCCAATAAAGGTAGAAAGAGACGAGGACTGAGGGCTGCTAAGTCAAAGACTTCTGCATAAAATTATTCTGCGTGTCATCTGCAAAAATTTACAGTTGAATAAAAACAGCTTGATTCTATGTCTCACTCCCTGTCTCATTTACTCTGGCTTCTCTCTCTCTCTCTCTCTCTCTCTCTCTCTCTCTCTCTCTCTGTCTCTCTGTCTCTCTCTGTCTCTCTCTGTCTCTCTCTCTCTCTCTCTCTCTCTTTCAACCCGTTCAATGACAACCGCCCTGTACAGTGGAGCATTGAGCACAGCTGAAGGAGCAGGTCAGGTGATGGAGAGTCAGCAGCTCACTAAGATTCCCTTCAATCACAGGATTGGATCAGATTCCAGGATGGGTGGCACAATAATCCATTTTTAAGACATAATGACCAGTGTGGCGTGACATATCTAAACCTCACAGGATATCCTAGCTCTGTGTGCGATGCTCTTCAGAAGGTGCCCAGTCAGGAAGCTCACTATAACCACATAAGGTTTGCTTATCTCTTTTCTTCCTGGCTCTGACATTCCTTCCTGTGCTTCTCTTGACAATAGCAAAAGTAGCATTTTCCTCAGATAGTCTGCATTCTGAAGGGTCTTGTAAAGCCAACAGCCTGTAATTGCAATGAAAAGGACATCCCTGCCAGGACTGTTCGTGATCAGACTAATGCAGAGACCAGAGCTAAAGCCCCTGGGCCTTGAGTTTATCACTGACAGTCCTCTGGCTGGCAGTTACAGGGCCGTAGCTGTTAAAGCTGTTATACTGACCTCGTCACAGCGTTCTCACTTTCTCTTTTGAAAGCGCAAACAGCGCTAAAAAACGAAAACTTTCTAAGCAATCCAACCCGCTGAACCTGGTGTGACTGCGACACCTGGTCGTCACTGAGGAAATCCAGCTGCGGTTTTGTTATTGCTGGCCCCAAAAAAAAGAATGACTTCCAGAAGTTCTTTTCGAAAAATGTTTTATCATTTAATTCTTCTACATTCTCTACATGTCTTTTCTACCGTTTATTTAGGCCTTCTGGCTTAATACAGTGGGTTCAGAAATTTTGGAATCTATTAGGGGCTGAGACAATCCACATCAGACACTTTGTTTCCCTTGATTCCTAAGTGAACCTGTAGTGGTAATCATTATATCTGCAGCCTAGCTTTGCAGATCAGATCATTAAATTATTGATGAGATTACCTCATTCCATAAATAGGAGGAGCTGTCAGGTGTTACTTATTTCAACCAATAATATTGTTTTTGCTGGGGAAAGCAAAGTATGATTGTTTCATACAAGCAGTGACTGACAGAATGTGATAGCTTCATCAGTTGCAGGATTCATGAAGCGTAACTCTCCCAGCACCATCAAGAGGCAATTCAGTCTGTAGCACTATTCCTGTCCACCAGGTGGCGATGTGGGTCTGACAGTAACAAATGTTTAATGATACTTGTGAAACTTGAATTTCAAAGGTCGTTCTCACCCTGTTGTCATAATGCGGTACAACGTTTAAATCATTAAAATCAATTGGTCTATGCGTCATAAAGTAGCTCAGCTATTCAACCAGAGTACCAGCCAGGTAGTAACATAAGTGTGGTATAAGGTACACAAATTAAGGATAAGCAGATGAGAGTTATGAACTTGTGCAAAGTCTAGGTATCGATGCAAAGTTATCTGTGTCAAAAGTGTCCATCACTGACTGGATTGCAGTGACTCAGCTGGTGTGACAACTATTATTACAAAATAAATGTATCACACGCTTATTGTATTTTTCATCTTGTATAGTGTGATGATAACCAGTCGGTCAACGTGTCAATGAGTCCATCTGTGTCACAGCCCTCCACCCAAACAGTGCTACTCCCCAGAGATGGACAGATGGCGAGAGAGGGGCGGAGAGGGGCACCAAAATACATCTCCCTTTCAGCATTCGACAGAGGCATGAAAAAGTGGACCATCTCTCCTTTGTGTTCTGGATGCAGAGTAAATCTATCTCCTGCTAATTGTTGGTGTGGTTCAAACAGTCTATACAACAAGACCGGCTTTGAAATCCAATCCAGTACGCATTGTAGTGCGAGTAAGGTTTATACTGTGTCACATTCTTCCCCTGACACAGGGAGAAAGAAAGGGAGAGAAGAATGAGCAAATGAAGAAATGAATTATAGAGTCAAGGGGGATAAGTGGGGAAAGGGAGATGGAAGGATGAGTAGGAGCACCTCAGGGACAACTGTATAGTCTGTTCCGAAGCAGATAGACATGTACTACAGCGCTTCTTGCTTTTGTAGGGTAACTCCTTTGACTCCACTGCTCTGTGTCGCACCAACAAAGCACCTTTGACTTTGAGTGTAACTCGACCTTGGAGGGAGATGTGGGAGTCGATTGAAGGGAAACAGAAGAGTGGTGAAATGGTGGGTGAGACAGTGAGAGACTGTTAGAGTAACACTCAGAGATGCTGCACAAGGGCTGGGAAGGGACCATGGCAGACCTTGGTTACCGTAGACGGCAAAGTTGATCGTGTAATTCAATAATGCGTTGCAGACCCCCCCATCCCCCCACCAACTCTCACTCATTCAAATCTGTTCCTCATTAAGGATTAAACTGAACCGTGCCCTCTGTTCCCATGATTAAGAAATTCCAGAAATAAAACTCCACCCACCATACCCACCCTCCCCCCAGCCACCCCCCGCCCCCTGCACACACACACACACGCTAAAAAAAAACTGTGGACATTCCACACTACAGATGCTCTGTAGACATCTGCATGTGCTGAAGCATGTCCCTCACCCTTTTTGACCCCTGCTTTACTGTGAAATTAAGGATCTCAACAGGGCTCCACCAGGGCCAAAGCTTTAAAAAAGAAAAAAAAAAAAATTGTAGGAAATGGGGCACATTGTGGAAAATTACGTAAAAATGTAGTCATAAACTAAACATGATTAGGGTCCAAAAAAAAAAAATACGCCACCCCACCCCTTTCTCTAGGTGTGCCAAAATAAATTGAAAGTATTCTCCCAGCTATTTAATCCTCTCTCCCTTCCCCATTCTGTCCTTGTGTTCCTCACCCCCCTCTCTCTGTCACTGTCACCCGTGGATCTGAGTTTATTGGCTAATTAAGCAGGATTCTGGCGGACTGAAGATTACGGGTGAAATTGGAAACACATGTCGCTGAAATCAATGCCCCAGACAGAGGTGGGGTGGGGGAGGGCTGAGATTGGGCCAGGAGAAGGGGGGGGGGGGGAGGGGAGAGGAAAGAGAGGGTTAACTCTGGGCACTGAAACCACACAGACGAGCACTGGGACACACTGACAGTAGGCCATGTGCTCACACTGACTGAGGCTATAATAAAGGAACAGGAGGAGGGTGAGGTTAATAGATGCACAGTAGACACTTGACAGTTGTAAAATGCAGCCTACATGGAAACTGCACAAACATTGGGGTTTTTTTCCTTCCCTCTACTGTGTTTTCTTCATTAGAACGCCTGTTGTTGTTGATGTGTTTTGCAAGCCCTGCTTGGTTTGTTGCTATACTATTCCACATACCCATTATTACATGCTTTAAACCCTGGTGTTCATATTGTTTCCTTATGCACTAATGAACCCAAATTACAGACTAAAAGCAGGAAGAGAGGCGCTACAGTGTGGTAAAATTGCATTGGGTGGCAAAGCAAATGAGGAGGAATTGTGCAGTGAGTGATACTTTGTTTAGCTGAATCAAATAAAACACTTGCTGACAGATTTACCTCAGCATTAAGTCACACATAAATGCTCAACTGGAATTACACAAACTGCTATTGATATCAGGCCCAGGTCTGGTGACAGAAAGAGATAGAGGGATTAAAACAATTTATTCAAGCTGACTTACACTAAATTTGTGAGGTCTTAAGGTTTGACAGGGGGTGTGAGCTAATGGGGAAATGAGAAAGAGAGAGGGAGGGATATTGAATTAGATTGATTTGCCCTGTTTTTTCTTCCTGCAACAAACTCTGTTTTTCCATCCCTTGCCTCCTCTGGCATGAGGACATGAAAGGGGAGGAAGCGGCAAAAAGATGAGCCAGTGCCAAAAATATTAACCTTTTAGTGAGCAAGACAGATGGAATGAGGGGGGGGGGGGGGGGGGGGGGGCAGAGAGAGAGAGAGAGAGAGAGAGAGAGAGAGATAGAGCGAGAAAAGGAAACAAGGAAAGGATTTAGAAAGAGATAATTTACACAATATTTATGCTTCCACAATATTTTCCTCCAACAACAAAATCAAAATCTACCATGGTACCACAATATTATGTATATAATGTTTTGGCATTTTAAGGCATATTATTCCCACGGTATTCTGTATTTTTATACAAACCACAAGGCATATTTGAATTGTAATATGCCTTGTGGTTTGTGGGTGGTGAGAGTATTCCACAGTAGTTTTTTTTAAATTTTTTTAATTGTATGCATTATTCTTTGTTTGTTATAGTTTGAATACAACTATGTGTGTGGCTGGGTTTGTCATGTTTACATTACATCTCTATATAAGGTTCCGATAAGAAAGGGTATTGCTCCTTTCTTCCTTTTTTTGTTTTATGGCCAAAATGTCAAGATGAGTTCATTTGTTCAATGACTGCTATTTGTATTCCAGATATTGTGTGCACGATGCTGCCCTCACTATGTAAAATAATGGAAAGCTCCTGCATTCGGAAGAGGTACAAATTAAAACAGCCAGGGAGTGTTGATGCAGGGATCACATGTGGAGATCTAAACTGGAGACACACCTTATAGTTAAATGCAAGTGTGTTTTCTTATTTTTGTCCCTTTTTCCTCTTTCTATCTTAGTATAATAGCGCATTTTATCTTTAATAATGCATATTAATATGAGAAAAATTATGAATGTCTACTTTGTCTTTATAATATATAAAGACCTAAAAACATTTTAATGGAATTTATGAAACAAAATAAAATCTATATTAACATAACTACCTAGCATACCTAGGTCTTTATTCCTCAAGTGAGTCTTTGTTCAAACATATTACTCTGGAACTGAACTTGAATGGTAATTATGTGTAATCTCATTGCTGCTGATGTATCAAACAATAATGAACAGAAAAAAGTGATAAATCCATTGCATAACTGTTTCTTCTCCCTATGTTTTGTTCAGTTTTTATATAGTTTTCCAGCCAGGTTCCACACAAATTCAAAAATCATTGCTCCAAAAAAAAAAAAAAAAAAAACCTGAAATGGAATCGCAAATGGCTCTCTGTCATGCTGTATTAACGGCTGGCATGTGAGGGTGGAGTAGAGGGCAGTCGACCTCTGACACTGCTGGAAGGGGTCCAGGGTCAGGTATATCTGTCAGGGTTCAACAAAAACACAAATGAATGGATCCACTGCAACATGGCACAGGCCAAGAATGTTTGGAGCTGATGAGAATGCGGTATTTTCATAGTGTGCTTTTCTTTTTTTCACACTCATGTTGCCCTCTGCCATGTCATCCTTTGTCCCAACATTCTCTGCCTCTCACGCTCTCTTGACTTAAGGCTGACGTATCTCCCGGTAAGTATGTACAAGGCAAGTTTAGACAAAGCAAAGAAACAAGTGGAGGGAGGGCACAGCTAATGTGAGTGACACATATCAAATACTAAGAAAACACAGGGAGGGTGGATAAAAAGAGTAAACCCTCTTTCTCAACAGTAGCGCAGCAGTGTTCAGCCTTTTTAGATGTACAAAATAGTTCATTAATCCTATGCCAGTGTCCGATCACTATCAATCTCTGCATACTGTCATGTACTTCAGGATCCAGTGTGCGTTGTCTGGATTAACCTCTCTTCCTTTCTCACTCCCTTTTTTCTCTGCACTCTTTCATGGGCAGGCGCTCAGGGCAGTGCTGTAACAGTACACGTCCCTCTTTTGTCTCCTTTCTTTCCCTAATCCTTTCATCTTTTAAAACTTTCAGGTAGAAAGGTTTTGGCGAAATGAGAACGACAGATTGGTAAAGGAAAGAAAAAGCCAGGGGTGGCCCCTTTCTCTGAACATCGACCAGTTTATGGCTTCCCATTCAATTAGAGCTTTGACGCTAGACCAGCAGCTGATTGGACATTAACGGTTCCCAGTTCTGGGAGGTGAAGAGAATACACTCGACACTATACATCTCTATGCTAAGATCTCCTCCCATTATTTCTTATCGCCCTTCGATCTCTGTGCTTTCCCTCCTCGACTCATTCCACTTTTCTCCCACTCACTTTACGCGCTTATCTTGCCATACTTCTCCGTCCTCGCTTTCTCTCACACGCACACACTGTAGTACCGCCCCGACAATTTGATTGTTCGTCGTGACGTCATCACTTACCTGGCTGATTTACTGCGACTGCAAAAAGAGAAGTGCACGGACCCTGGGCAACTCATGACTTCTCGTTTTTATATTTCAGAAAAAAACCTCTTTGCTGGATACATTACCTCTCCTGATTAAATATGGCCACATCGACACTTATCAGTTAAGAACAGCAAGTGGGATGTGGTAGATTTAGTTGTTGCAACATTATAGACATATGAAACACGTGTTTCTCATTAAAAACTGCATTAATACCTCCATCGCGGTCAACATCTGAAGATATCGAACGGTCGTGCATAGCTGTATTTTGTTTTGATTATTTCTCAGTAAAACGTTTTTCCAGAAATAACCTGTGTAAATTAGGAGGCGGTCGATTCTGCCACTCTTTACAGATGTTCCTCATCCTGTCTGTCTCTGTTGTTGCCGTCCACGCAGTCCTATTCCCTCTTTAGAAATCCTCCCCTCCCGCTCTGTTCTTCCTTCCACGTCTGTCTCGAGAGTGAGTGAAGCTCACTGCGCCAACTTTTTGCGACATCGACTTCTTCAGCCCCAGACTACTAACATTTATGGGACTTATAATATTTATTTTTAACCCTGACTTGACTTAATGTCCGCATTTAATAAGTTGCTATTTTGACATCGCAGTTCTTAGGCTACCAAATTTCGTCAAAAATAACTACAGTGTGTTGTGGGATGTCTTATTTCATGTTTAGATGGTCACAAATCCACTGCCAATTTAAAAAACATATTTTAAGGACGCTATTCTAAACGCATTATGGTTAAGCGATATAATGTAAAGATTGCTTATATGCAGAAAACATGTAGGCAGTTGATTTTGACAATTATATCACTTGAAGCTATGATTACGGGTTCTTGGAGAGTCTTGGACCACCACGGAATCAATGTGTTGTCCGCTGAAAGAACGAGCTGTTGGAATCTCTCCTAAACGGTAAGAACACATTATTATTATTATTATTATTATTATTATTATTATTATTATTATTATTATTATTATTAGTAGTAGTAGTATCAGTAGCCTAGAAGCATAGTATTAGTAGTATCCTTTTTCTTGTTGTTGCCTTAATTACATGGGGCTGTAATTCAGCCTTTATTTGCCACTACATCAGTTGCTACAACAAGCAGGTATTTTATGTTAAGCTAATTTAAGCCACTGAAATGTAATTGCGACAATAAAAATATTTAGGTTCAGGGAAATAAACTACAATGAACTAGAATATTTCTCGTACCACCCGGACATGGTACACACATACATTTGATAAAACAATGTTGACAGTAATGTATGGGGTTAATGGGCTAGTACATACATCCTACAAGTAAATGCATGTTATTTATTTTATTACCAGAACACTGAAACACACTACATATTATTACTATCATTATCTCTTAACTGAGGGAATTGCTACCTTATTGCTATAAGGTAGCAATTGCTATCAATGAGTGTAATTCTTGTTTCCCACATGATTGCAGCCCGGTGCTCTAACCCTGCTCTACTACACTCTGTGGCCCACAACTGTATAGTATATCATCCATATGGCCCACATTTGTGTAATTGTCTAGTCTTGTTATGCCATTTTTTGCATATGAAATAGATGTTCAATTCATTTTATATAAATATTTTTTGAAAACCTGAAATACATAATTTTAGTGCTTCTTCCTGTCCATGATGTCGAAAAAATGATTGTTCTGAAAAAATATTTTTAAATCGTTTATTTTTATTGGTTTTTATTTATTGTACATTTTTAGAAGTAGAAACTAGCATTATGACAGTTGTTTCTGCCTTATACGTGTTCTTATAATTATTTATAATTAAGTTATAAATGCACTCATTTCAAAAGTAAAATGGCTCAACAGTACCGCTAAGTATTTAAGCAGCTCTATCACCCTTTGCAAGGGTTGTCGACTACCTGTTTGAATGTTTGTAGTACACAGTCCTAATGAGTTTAATGGTAAAATTGCACTACTAATCAACTAATAAGAGCTTTGTAGATACTGTCCTGTGATTTCCCCCCCATAGTTTGTAGGAGCTATATGCATTCATATTCATTAATGCTCAAGTTTTGATTTTCAGATGTATAGAAAATACATTTGTGATGTAAATAGATTTTTTTTTTTATTCTTGCAAGGGTTATTCTGACAAGAATTCATCTTTTTGCCCTGTGGGAAAATACATAATGGATGGTACATTTTTCTCTCTCTTGTGTGAGGCATTCACACAAACAGACTATAGTCAAGATTACCAGTTAAGTGGAAGCATGCTGTGAGAGACACTAGATCATGACAGAATATGGTCGACAGAATACATGGAGCGTGATGTGATCAGAGAATCAACAGGACTAATGGACTGTTTGTGCTAAGGACAGAAAAGCTCAACCATGTGCGGACAAACACACAACCTCAGACACACAAGTGGCACAAAGTAAATACACCCTCCACGTACTATGGCCGTAAAACTGTCATTTGGTTTCCCAAAGCATCGGCACATGCTCTATCTGTTTCCCTTTTTCTCTAATGCATAAGGCTACAGAAGCCTTTTAACTCTCATTGTATGCCTATCACTATGCTCTTCAACCGTTGTGCAGCAAAAACCTGATGTCTTACTTTAACAACCTGAATTCCAGTAATAATGCAAAATTAATGTCTACATAGCAGTTGTTGTACTTGTAAAATCACCATTGACGTGTTTACAAAATGGTCTTGCATGGTTTGCGTGTTGGCAACTGTATAAGTGTCTGGGTTTCCTGTTGTTGAGATGATTCATGAATGATCTGAGTCATTGCAAGTTAAGGTTGATTGAAAGAGGACTGAGGACAGAAAATGTATCTCATTTCGTCAGTGTTAGTAATGCCAGTGTTGATAACCTTGAGGAGTGACACCATGGGTGGTCAAACCTGTCAGCGTTCAGCTGCTGTCTCTTGTTTTATCCAAGTCCTTGCTTAAAGGGACACTCCTACAAAGGACTATGTCTTTCTCAAACTTATTATTGTCTGCGTAATTTTTTTGAATGTTTTGTAAACCCACCCAAATTTATTGATCTGACACAGTAAGTGATGGCCTGATTCTTTAATGAGCTTTCTTGGTTGACCAAACAAACCGACATTGAACTTTATCAATGACAGAAATTTGTTTGAAGGGAACTAAAGATCAACTTTAGTGGTAATTGTAGATTATTTGAAACAGCCATGAAAACAATAATCCTTGTCCTTGCTAAATGGGCTTTGTAAAAGTTCAGATGCTGAAATTATGAGCATATGTAGTCGTAATCAGATTATTTTAGAAAACCGTGTATATCAACTTGCCAGAGTATGTGGAGAAAGACTTTATATTGAGCATTGCACAGTAAAGCATTCTAAAAGGTACACTGGAACAGTAGTTTGCTAATGTGTGGATCCCTTAACAAGAACAGCATGTCCCTAGAGATCCCGCTGTGTGATTAGAAATATAAACTAAAGCCACATTTTCCGTGGACATAACAAAAAATCCTAAAGAGGAGTCTACTCAGGGTGATGTTTCCAGGCCTGCTATGAGGTAATGGGTGTAATTAATTCCGAGAAAGGACATTATCTATTTTATTGGAAATGATCATGAAATCACAGTGCTGGGGTAATTATTTAAACTGAGGAATTAGTTGAGTTCAAATGTTTAAATGACTGTACACCTTGAATAAGTCAACATTTCCAATTTGGAAATATGATCTTTGCTCTTTGTACTTCTGTCAAACTATACAATACTAACTTTAAAAGGGTACAAGCTCCTTATATTGACTGGATGCCAGAACTTACTGTATAGTGTAACTTGTACCAAGAGGTACGAGGGGCAGTATGTGTGAGCAAATTCGCTACAATATCCATCACTCCAAACCAGCCAGTAAACCCAGAGTGAGCTGGCCGAGTCCAGCCACGACCAATGAAGCATGTCATTGGCTCAAATGAAGCGTGAAAGTGCTTCTGTGTGCCACAGAGACAACGAACGCTGTTATCTGCAGATGTGGCTGCCTGTCTTTTGAGTTCACAGACCCCCGTCCTGTAGCCAGCCCTCTCTGCTGGAAGGCTTTGTAAAACAAGCACATCTATGCAAAAAATGCGCTCCTCTTTCTGTCATTCGTTCTCAATAAAAAAAGGTTAAAAGACTATCTCATAAAATGCATCCTCTCTCTCTCGCTCTTTTATTTACTCTTGGTGTTGATGGGGCTGTTTGGCTGTTTCTGGCTCAACATCACTGAGCTCCTCATAAAAGACAGAAGTGCACATTCTGTTGCTACCAATCAGTTTTCTAGAGCAGCAGAGTGTTGATTGTATTTGAGACCGGATTAGTCCCTGTTGCACTGATGGTGTCTCACATTCTGGCATTTTCCACATTGCAATAACACCTCCTTGTCAGGCCTTCAGAATGACATAGTGACGGGTATGCTATTCAAATAATTTAGGAAGGAGGTCAAAGGTCAGGAGAATTAGTCAACTCCAGGTGTGAGTTTTAATAGACAACTTGAGGCAGTGAAAAACATAAAGAGCAATACAGAAATATGGAAACTTTAATTTTAATACACTTTCTCATGCAGGATAAATAAATGATACTGATCAAAATAGCCAATTTTATAAATAATCTCAAAGATGATATTCTTACACTTACAGATCTGTGATACAATACATACACACAGAAGTCACATGTATTACCTGGGAGTGATTTGTTTATAAACCTCAGTACAAAGGCAGTCATGTGTCCACAGATATGCTACCTGCCAGTCAAAAGTTCAAAAATACATTTGATGGTGTAACGAGTTGCACCAGTTCTGAGAGTCTATCAGTTGCTCATGCCAACATGTAAAAATGAAAGCAGCGGAGCAGTCTGTAAAACCGCATCAATAAAGTGAGCGATCCCATCAATATCTGTTACAAAGTATTGGCAATCCAAAGGTGAGTACTGCATATTGTGCTTTTGGCAGCTCAGATTGCAGGTTTAGGTGTTTTCTGTAGTTGGATCCTTGACCTGGAGTGGTGCTCTCTTCCTTGGTTTGACAGCAATCTGTCAGTCAGGGCCCCAGAAGCAAGGGTGCGGGCGTGGCTGTTGCTCGGCGTGTTGACGTTTGAGCGTGTAAATGTGCAGCGGTGAGCACCCCTGGCTCTCGCTTCCTATCTCTCCCCCTTGCGGTGAGAATGACAGATCACCCTGAGGGAATCTCTAGTCTAAACCCGCATCATTCGCATTCTGGGCATTCCTCCCGTTTTACTCTTTTTCAGGTCTATCCCTCCCTCCTTTCTGTTATTCATCAAAAGAAAAGAAGGACACCTGGCTGTACCTTGGGGTGGGGAGGGTGTAGAAAGAAATGACATTTGTATCTGAGTGCAAGTCAGGGAGATTTAAGTGCTGGAATTTACCCACATCACTGCAGTTGAAGACACACACCTCTGAGATAATGGGTTTCAGATTTGCTCAAGGCAACCTTTGGCAAAGCATGTTAAGATGTTAGCTCGTGAATGAATAATATGTCGTTATTGAACGTTGGTCTTGTTTGCCATCTAGTGGCAGAAACAAAATGCTTAACCACTGAGCACTGTCTCCAAACAATATTTCTTGTCACATATGTCATGTAGAGTTATTTGGAAAGAAAGTTACATTTCCTTGTCTCCCTCTCATGTAAATATGTTCTGTCTGTTTTTTCCTAGTTGATACGTCTTGGGAGTGATGCACTGGCTTCCCTTGGTTGCCATGGTGATCACCTCGGCCCTGCCCTCCCCTCGCAGTCCTGCCCCAAGGCCCATTGCCGCAGCGACAGAGCCTGGCAGAAGCCTTGACAACCACAAAAATTACAACAGTGAATACCACAGTCTTTCTGATGCAAGTATGAGTTCGAGAACTGACATGACAAATAGCAAGCAGGATCACGTGGGCGTGTCCTCTCTGCACAGCACTGACCAAAGTAGTGAAGGCCTGAAAAACTCTAATCATCTAGAAAATGCTTCACAGAAGGATTTTACTGTGACTACTGCTGCCAATCAAACAGACAAGACATCCCTGAGTGATACAGGAGACTCTCAGTTGCACAATAACCACAACCAGGTGGACTACAGTTTACCTTCTTTAATTAATCAAGTGGACTACAATTACCAGGACAAAACAAAGCAGGAGAAATACTTACTTCAAAGCAAAAGTAAAAAAGATCCCCGGATTGATACTGCTACACAAAGGGACAATACAGATCAAGATACTGACAATGACATTGTAGGGGGAAACTTGAGAAGCTTTCACACTGAAAACTACAGGTTACAGGACGGACAAAGGCAAGGGAACTACATTTCTCCAAATAACCGCAAAGCAGAGGAATACAAATCTCAGGATATCACTGCTCATGAAGACAACCACTTACCTGCCACCATTCAAAAGGAAAATTATTTTCCCCAAAAAACAAAGCTCGAAGAACACTATAAAATGGCAGACATTTCAATTCAAGAGCACTACAGTCCGTATGAATATGCTATCTCCAAGGATGGCACCATTGCAACGGGCAATTATGACAAGCCAGAAAAGCTGTCGGTGGCGGACAGTACTGGTAACTGGGGGGGTGAATTGAATGAAGTACAAGGGGCATCAGAGACAGATATGATTGGAGGGAAGTTGCTGGGAGAGGCAGATCTGTTGTTTTTGGACACACACCCAAGAGTACTGTTCTCACCCTCTCCCTCCCCCCCAAACCATCCCCCTCTCTTACTCATGCTGGAGGGCGGGTTTACCGAGGACGAAAGGGTGGGGGAGGACGAGGAAGAGAGGAATGAAGGAAGCGATACGTACATAGAGGGACCAGGAGATGGGAAGAGACAGGTCGAATCCAAGCGATTTGACAGAGAGGCAGACGCCCGCTCGGAGTCTGGAGCTGAGACAGAACAGGCCTCTCACCCTAAAGCCAGGCCCAAACGTGCCCAGGCCTCCTATGTCGGGCTGAGGGAGATGTCGGTGTGCGACGCGCATAACGTGTGGGTAACGGACAAGAAAACCGCCGTCGATCTCTATGGGCGTACCGTCACCGTGCTGTCTGAGATTCAGACCCTGTCAGGTCCTCTCAAACAGTACTTTTTTGAGACGCGGTGCAGGACAGCCGACCCCCGCGGGTCAGGTAAGAGCAAAGCGGAGGTGGCCCCGGGGAGTTCAGGGCCCATGGGAGTCTCTGGAGGGAGTTGCCGGGGAGTGGACAAGAAGCAGTGGGTCAGCATGTGCAAGCCAAAGCAGTCCTACGTCAGGGCTCTGACTGCGGATGTCGACAAGAAGATAGGGTGGAGGTGGATCAGGATCGACTCGTCCTGCGTATGCGTGCTGCTCTCCAGAGCCACCAGGAACTAGTTAGGGAATTTGGGGACGGGGTGGGGAAAAAGGGAACGGGATCAGAAGTTACAGGATGCACTGCAAGGGAGTGTCTCAAGTGTTGTTTGGAATCTGCTGCTGCTAACATTCCCAAGGGATGTCATACTTCTCTCTGTCAACTCAACTGTGCTGAAGATGGTCACTGTACTGTTAAAAAACTGTTACATCAAAAAAAAAAAAAACCCTACATAATCTAGAAATCCATATGATTATTGTGCCTTCATAAAGTGAGTAAATATGTTCTCTGGAAGTTCTCTAAGTAAAGAAACTCTACTGCTCCCTCTATTCATCCAGTGAACCTCGACTTTAGCCTTCTTCCCATCCCAAACCTGACTAAATATCTTAAACACAGGTGGTGTTTATGCCTGTAGGCAATCTATCTGTGAGAAATGATTTGAGTGGATCATTCAGAATAGGTTTGGCACACCATGTAGAAGTGAAGCTATGCTGAAGCTGCCTCTGTTTAAAGCATAATGAAAGAGCTGAGGAGAGGGCAGGAGGCCTGGGTGTTTCCAATGTAAACTTTGATTCAAGCTCCATCTGGTCAATTTTCCGATTTTCCGTTGAACCTTGGACCTGCCTTCTGCCTTCTGCCCTTCTGCATTCATTCTCCCCCTCCACCTTCATGTCATATGACCAACATCCATCTCATCTGGCCTCATCTGCCATGGCTATGTAACATGGGAAAATCTCAAATCAAAGGGAAATATGTTGATGTACGTTTTTTATTCTTCTGATGACTTTTTTATATTTTATGGATGATGTAAATTATTTGTATTGTTTAGTTTACATGTAATCCGCTACAAATATGTTTGATATTAATATATTTCTTGATGTATGTACTACATGCGTGCACTGTATGTATGTGTGTGTATTTGTATGTACGTGTGTATGTATGTATATTACACATACAGATTATGTATAATCTGTGTATATAGCTATATATTATATATGTATTTATATTAGGTAGTGATTTGTTGATAGGTGGAATGAAAAATCAGCAGTATTTGGATATTTGACTTGAGGATTACCCCTTATACTACTGAATTCATCCTTTTTATATTGCGAAATAATGTACAGTACCACAGGACACTGAACAATCAATGCATTCCTTCAACGAGTTTAGTTCTTTCAGGAAATTTGTTCTCCTAGCATATTTGTGTTTGTGTAATGAAATTAGAATACTTTCATATTCATCTTTTCATGCTAAAATATTTCATGACCAGCATGTCATTAACCACAGACAAGGCTAACAATATAAATGATGTTTCCCAACGTAAGTAATAAAAGTAATTAATTTATGAACTGTGGTCTGTGTTTACCACTAGAAGATATGTGCAAGAATGGCAATATAGAAAATGACAACAAAATCAATCTCACTATTGAAAGAGTGCAATTTCTGCAGGGCTGTTGCCTCTTTCCATGTCCATGCAGAACCATAGCAGGGATTGAATCTTCAAAGTTGAGGAGATATGACTCGATATATGTATGCCTGAAATATCCAATGCAGAGATACTAACGGAATTTTTATCACGTGTCTCCTGGCTGAATGGCAACTTCTATGCAAACAAAATACAAACACGAGCACAATTCCAGGGCTGTGCCTTTAGTGGGTCCACATGCCTTTTGAGATGTAGTTACGATGCAGTCCACACTTCGGTGGAACTACGCAGTGAGTGAGTGTCGCATAATGGCTGAACATCCAAACAAGGCATGTAGTCTTTCCTAGTTCACATTTTCACACAGGCACATCTAGTCTAGACTTGAGCATAAATGCATGCCGTCAAAACACATAAAAATGTAAATGCAGCAATGCTCACTTTAAACCAATAAGTAATCACTTTAAAATGAATCGGTCAACTGCATAACACTAGCTAAGACAGAAATTAATAATATTTTATACACATGGATTTGACAATAGATATACTGTATCTGTAAAGTGCCGCTTCATACTGTTTAAGTATAATCATTTATGTAATGATTATTGTGAAATGAAAAGCATTATTATTGATGTGAACAATATTGTTAATTTACTAGACAGATTGTTGATACTCCTATTTTTATGTCGAAGAAGTTTGATAGGTATAATAATAACAATAGTAATCATCATTACGGTAATCAAAATACTAATTTTGAGTTGCACTAACATTATACTTTTAAAACCATTGTAACAATGTACTGATCTTATTCATGTTGTACATGCAGTAATATTTATTGTACATTAATTTATATGGGTGTTCATTATTCAAATCCAGTAAATCAAACGCTACCTTATTCAGACTAGCGAGCCCGTCATAATGCACAACGAAGACCAACTTGCACATTTATATAAGGACATCTACACACAAATGGACTCACCAACCCACATGCCAACACATAATCAGAAACTTCAAGAAACCCTTTGTTTCAACCCCTACACCTCTCAATGGAATCTTATACAATAAACACTCAGAGACCATACTGTTACAGTGGTTTTGCATCATTTTTTTTAATTTTACCACTTTTGGTTTTATCATCATTACTGTAATTGTCATGTTTGTCTTGTAATTTTCCATTGTTATGACTGTTCTCTTTATTAATATTTTTAATTTAAATCATAACACAATTTGTTCTCAAAATTTACACATACAAGTAGCATATTTTTACTGTCCATTTTTAAAATGTATTTACTTTTCAAACTAAATAAATTAAATTGAATTACAGTCAGTCAGAATCAAGTAATAAATGAACAAGTACATACAGATATTCAATACATACATACATACATACATACATACAGAAATAGTAGTTATCATAAAAATAAAAAATAAATAAAATACACACGTTTTGCAAACTCTTCCCCCACTTCATGTATATCTTTTAAATTCATTATAATTGTCTTTCTCTAAATTTGAGTTCATTGTCACTGTTGTTTTGTCATGCATTTGAACACAGAAGATAATCTTGTCTTGTTTTGTTCACCAGTGCCCCCTAGCTGCATATTATTCTGTGCTCTCTCTCTCTCTCTCTCTCTCTATATATATATATATATATATATATATATATATATATATATATATATAGGCCTCCCATCCGCCACTCATTCCCTGTCACTCTCTCTCTTCTGTTATGGCTTACGTGCATAAAGTGAATCCCCCTTAAATCACTGCCTATACACTTTCTTTTTGCTTATCTTTTCATCTATCCTCTATGCTCTTTCAGATCTTCCACTGCTGGTTCATGGAGGTGTATCATCTCTTCTACTGTCCATTTCTGTCCGAGAAAAGACCAGATTGAATGGAATGGACAGTGGTGAGGTTTATTCTGTTATACAAACACAAATCATAGGTCACCGTCCACCATGAACTTGTTTTCAACCAGGCAAACTGAATGTGACCTCAATACAGTTAATCGGAGGATAGGATGAGCTGACCTAACCAAGCAGAAGTACAGCCCACTTGCATACACACGCCGTCAGTCTGTTCTATGGCAGTGTCCGCTCTGTCGCAGTGTATAGACACTGCCAGTTTTACATGGATTCACACTAACATCACCACCATGGATGCCTGGATACAGAGCTCTAGTTGAACATGAAGACACCTATAACATATTCATATTATTCATATCCCGCCGCACATGACAGAGAGATCAAAGTGAGCCCATGGGCACCCCAGAGAAGCTTCGCCTCTTCAGATTAATAGAAAACGAGAGCAAAAATGGCTGCCAGGTGGGCGGTTTTTACGTCCTTAAACTGTGACACTGTGTAAAGATGGGGCTACCGTGGATAACTGCAGTCAGTTTCAAAACCATCCTAACGGCTTCACAGCACAATTGTGGACAGACAGAGAGAAAGAGAGGCAGACAGATATATTTTTTTATCTCTTCCAGCTATTCATACATTTGCTGTTTCTCATCCTCATTTCTTCAAGACATCAGTGCTTTCTTCTCTCCAAGTGTTTTCTCTCATTCTCTCTGTTATTGCAGAATTGTAAGACAAATATATATTTATATGTATTTATATTTATCTATATAGCTTTTGTTCTTTTCATTGCTTCCCTGTTGTTTTCCAAATGAAGGAAACACAAATCCAGTGGGTCCTGTAGAACATACAAAGATTATACTTTTTTTGATACTGTAGGACTTCTCAGTGAATACATGCTAACAACTTCCAGCACATTTTTGTGCAGAATTACAGAATTACTGTCTAGTCACCTTCTAGGATAGGAAGTTTTAACTTGGTAATACAGAATTCCATTTTATTGTTTTATGTTTAAATTGATATTTACGATAATTAGCAATACAGCTGTGTCTATTCTTCTCTGTATCATAAAGTCACTGGCACATAGTTCAAAAGACAATATTCATCCTATATGGGCACTTGACAATGGCACAATTTGTACAACTTTATTTTTTATAATCTCTTCATAAATTTATGCATTTTAATTTTGTTGCTTTGATATATATGATATTTATTTGTAACTCAAGCTGTTTTTCTGAATGGAGTAACTATTGGTACCTTTTGTTAATGGTACCATTGGTTCTGGTATTCCTATCAGCTTTCTAGGGAAGCTGCTTTGTTCTATTTTAATCACTGTACTGCATTTAGTTGGCAGTAAGTAAGCCTAATATTATAAATCCCATAATGTTGCCCTGTGGTCTAAGGTTATATGCCAGAATTGCATAACTGGAAAATGAAATAAAAATGAGCAGTACAGAATCTACTTAAAAAATTTGAATGGAAATAATTCCAGAATTGCCAGTACAGACTTGTACTTCGATGAAAGCGAGTGGTAATCTTACTTTCCTTAAATGTAGCAACATTAATACACGCTGTAAGCTGTTATAATAATAAACAAGGCGATACATAATGATGGCTACAGACTCTGCTCACCCCAGTGTGTCTCAGCAGGAGTATGTTCTCACTGACCCTGACTCTCCTCTGGACCCAGAGTTAACTGCGAGAGAGAGAGACAGAGAGACATAGAGAGAGTAAGAGAGACAGAGAGAGAGAGAGATTTACTGTGACAGGTGCTATATATAGTGCTACACAGCATTGCACTGCACTCTCCAAAAATGTGGTTTACATTACAGTATGCGACTGATGCTGTGGTTCTTGGCATGCTTAAAAAAACAGGTGCCGACAGGAGCGGTGCCATGACAGGCCCATTGCTGCCCCGCTGCAAGTTCCAAAAAATGCTCTTTGCAGTGAAGCTGCACTGACAGAGTGTTAGACAGACAGACAGGCAGGAACACACTGGTGGAATGGCGGAGTAGACTTGGCAAGAAGAAGGCATCAGAAGGAGAGAAAACACTCCTCACCTTCGCTCTGAACTTTCCTCAAGGTCACGGAGGGCGTGGAGATGGCTGAGGCACGGAAATTTGGGGGCAATGTTTCTGAGGAGTCCGAGGTGACTCCCCTCAGGTCCTTCTCTCGGAACATCTTCCTCCATGAGGGCGAGCGAGTGAAGGTCTTTGTGCCATCCTGAGAGACAGACGGAGACAGAAACCGTCACCCTCTGGGCTCACATATCAAAGATCAACCACAGTTGCGTGGAGGTCCATAAAGCATTTATAGAAGTGTGTATTCTCCAAGGATGACTGCATGTCTTTTGCAACTTCTTTTGTTCTGAATAACAGCTTCTGGAAAGCAACATTTAATTTCTTGAAGATTTATTATTATTGTTATGATTTGTCTTTACCTCATCGGGCCTTCTCTCTGTTCCCATGGAGATGAGAGCGTTGTACTCCTTCTCCAGAAGCTGTCTGGCCTGAGAGGACGAGGAGTAGGAAGACAATAAAATCCTCAGTCATAACAGTGAATCATGGATTGTGGATTGGAGACAGCAAAAACCAAGTATTTTAGTCACACTTAGACATAAAATCTTATTTCTATTACTTTCTTGCTTTAAGATTTTGAAGATTTGACAACGGGGTGAGAACATTTCACTTGTCAAGCAAAACGTAACTTTAAAACCATGCTAATGTTTTGTTCTTGAGAGAAAGATCAAACACAGTCAGGATGGAGCAGTGGTTGGGACAGCTGGGCTACCTGTGTGTTCTGGTTGGGGATCTGAAGAAGCAGGGCCAGGTCGGTGTAGTCAAAAGTGTCGTCGAGAGCCAGCAGCGCCCCGTGAACCCCGCTTTCGGTCAGATTATCCGCAAACTCCTTCAGACCCACAGTCTGCACCCAGCACATCACGCGCTCGTTCGACCACACCATCACATCTAGACGGGAGGGGGGCCAAGCTTGTTAGAACGTACCATTATCTTTTTAATTGGCTTATCCTTTATTCATCCAGGTGAGTCTCACTAAGATGACACCGTTTCAATGAAGGCCTGGCCAGTCAGGTGTCAGGTAGGTGGATGAAATGGGGGGCAGTGTTGTGGCTGAACAACTGCAACTGTGACTAATTAATCTGGTTCATTAATTCATCTATCTTCCACCAATTAAGAAAAAATGTCAGACAGAATATCCACAACTGGAAACTCCTTGAGACCTTACAAGCACTCTCGTAACACTTGCAGGTTATATTTTGGTTTAAGTCTGAACAAACACTAGAGTGGTGCAGAAGGGGAGGAGGTCATGAAGGAGGCCTGAACGGGGAGATGAATGTAAGGGGAAGTCACCTTTGTTCTGATGTTGACTGTCGTCTCTCCTCCTTTCCAGCTCCTTCCTGTCATAGTTTAATCTCTTCAGACACATGATGCCGTAATGCAGGCTGACCCTGAGAGAGAGAGAGAGAGAGAGAGAGAGAGAGAGAGAGAAAGAAATCACAGCCATGGGTTTGGATGCAAGTCAAGAATGTGACATGATGTCACTTCCATACGACATGGCCACCAGGTACATCAAAAGACATCAAACTCAGAGCAGCAGAACAGGGACTTTTGAGCCCCTTTTGAGGCAGAAAAGTAGCTATATACAGTATAGGGTTGTAACACTGTAATGGTTAACATAAAGCATAGGGTGAAGAATGGCATCAGATACAATCTCCGTGAAGCACTGGGTGCTTGGAGCCGAAATGGCGCCGGGCCCATACCTATGGAAGCTGTCCACCATTTTAAGCTGCCCCCTCAGCTCCTTCTTGGTCAAGTGGTCCAGCATGCGGGCATCCACCAGGGACTCCATGAAGTAGCTGCGGTACTGAGGCAAGCCCAGGCTGGGCAGCCACTCGTTCCCTACCCACTCATGGTTCATGTCCCCATAGGCCAGGATCTACAAAGAGACGAGGACATGAAGCAGGTGGAAACGAGAGCATAAATCACGCATAGGAACGGGAATACAGCGACGGAATAGACTGAAGCAAAAGGCCAGAAGGAGGAAAATAAAAGGCAGGTAGACGGGAGGAAAGGGGAAGAGAGGGTGGACTGGAGGGGATTCAGAGCACAGAAGCAAAGCGAAGAGATGTAGGGTTCTGGAGCTTGAGAAAGATTCAAGTTTGCACATCTAGTCTTTGCGAGAATTTGTGCAACTGCATGCCTATGTGCTTGCAATATGCGCATGCATATTGCATGTGTGTGCTCATATACATACTATTAGATGCCTTTTTTGATTTTAGTTCAGAACAGGTACTTACCTGATCCCAGCTAATCTCTTTCAGCTCCTTGTAGGTAGGGGAGGAGAAAGTAGAGAAGGAAAGACGGAAGGAGAAAGACAGAAGGGAAGAAGCGATTGAGGGCAATTTGATTGAGGGAAAATGGAGGTAAGGGAGAGCAGGGTGGAAAGGAGGACCCAGAGGGAGGAATACTTTGTTAGTGAATGGATATTAGTTGGAAAAATTCACACTTAAACGGAAATTGAGGAAGCAAGGGGTTCAACTCTACTGCCTAATTAGGAAGACAGACAAAGAGAAAGAGAAACAGAAATGAAAGAAATTGAATGCCGGGTGGCTGAATTGCAGGTGAAGAAACTGCCCTAGATAAAATGGTGTCTCTAATGATAATAAATTATAAAATGGCCGATTTTTTCTTTTTCTTGAAAGCCATGCCACAGATACTCACAGGTTTGGTGGCAGTGGCCAGCGACTCCATCTCAGCGTGTGTCATCCACACATTGCTGGTGGACTGTAATCATGTCCAGTCGTGGGGATTTAGAGAAATTGGAGAGAGAAAAGCATCACATGAGATATGATTGAGATAATGAGGTAATTAACGCTTTCTATAAACAGCGGAAAAAGTGTAAAATTAATTTGTAAGAAAAAATTAATTAAGTTAGAGAAAATGACCTAAGGCCCTTCTAATATAACTTAAGTATAAACAACATAGGCAGACATTCACAGAACTTTGGTTCAAGTGGATAATAAATCTTTAAAATCATATTTACATTATGACCTTTACACTTATATTTGGCAGGAACTGTAGGAGTAATAATTCCAATGTATTTGTACTTGCACTTTCTGCACATGGCAAATTGAAACAAGCAGGGTGATAGTGTAGATAGGCCTGTATTGGAGTCATAAAGGTAACAGTGATTGGGATCATATGCACTGTAGGTAATCCACCCTATGGGGAGTCTGCAGTGTGTGTGTATAGTCTGTAGTGTGTGGGTACACTCTGCATTGTGAGGGTACAGTCTGCAGTGTGTGGGTACAGTCTGCAGTGTGCGGGTACAGTCTGCATTGTGTGGGTACAGTCTGCAGTGTGCGGGTACAGTCTGCATTGTGTGGGTACAGTCTGCAGTGTGTGGGTACAGTCTGCATTGTGAGGGTACAGTCTGCAGTGTGCGGGTTCAGTCTGAAGTGTGCGGGTACTGACGGAGCGCGTGCTGGCCGGGGCAGAGGGGCTGGTGAGCGACACCATCTCCTGGATTGCGAGCCGCAGCTTTAGCCGGTGGAGCGGGTTGCTGATGCCGATCTCCCTCTGGATCTCCGTGTCCGACAGGTTAGCCATGATGGCACCGCTCTTCACATTCGCCCGACACGCTGCTACATACCACGCCGGCATCCCCACCCACAGCTACAGGGGAGAGAAGCGAGCAAAGACGGGAGAGGGAGAAAATGGCGGAGCAGTGAAAAGTGCCAGAAAGACGACCTTAGTCAGCATAATTCACAGAAGAGAGGGAAATTATTATTTTTCCTTGGTGGCTGCGTTGACTGAGAGACACCGTCAGACAGACTCATTACCTCCAGCCAGGAGACTACAGTGGGCCCATCCCAGGAGGCGAAGGGCAGCCCCTGACGACAAGCCTCTTCCAGCAGCTCATGCCTGAGGTAGTGAAGGATAAATACATATTAAAGTAAGGTCACCTGATCACGTCCATTAAATTCCAAATAGCCAGTCATAATCTGGGTAAATGGTGAAAAGGAAGCTGCGAAGAAAGATATTTTCTCACTTCTTCTTGCTGCGTCGATCCTTGTCCACAGATCCAGCCAGCTTGGTCAGGCCCAGAGGGTCTGCAGAGCCCAGGTCTTCAGAGGGTGTGGAGGCTGAGAGAATAGAGAGGGTGTCAGCACAGATACAGCTACAACTTTGGCCCTATACGCTATTCATCTTGAACAGGGCAGCCATTTTAACTGTAGTTGCTACTGTCTTCTGCTTCTATTTTTAAAATGCTTTCACCACCCACCTCCCTTTTTCTCCCCAGCTTGGAAAGTCCAACTGTATTCAGCAGCGCTCATGCTGCTGTCTTCGCAGCAGAGTGTAGACAAGCACGCACTCTCCTTAAAGCATGTGATGTCGCCAGCTGCTTCTTTTCACACCGCAGCCCACAAGCCAAGCTTGCACAGATGAGTCAGACACTTAACGCGCAGCACTACCAAGCAGACCGCGGAGGCCGGATCAACCAGCGGGCTCGCTAGATAGTGCTGAGGCGCGGATCCTGGCCGACTGAACGCTCCCTAACCCTGAGAAACACTGCTGCCAATTAGGCTATGCAACAGGGGCTACTTGCCACAGTTGGCACAGTCAGGATTTGATCCTGGACAACTGGGTCAATACATGCACTGGAACTGTCCCTTAACACAGTTGATGTGATGACCCACCCAGCAGCCCCTGCCTTTATTTTTAACTAAGCTACAAAAATGTGACTTCGTCATCACACAACAATTCATCACACTCAATGATAAACTATGCGGTACTACAATGAACGTCAGCGGCTGTGCAATGTGCATATTGCATATTTGTGTTGCTCTTTCTTTTCACCCAGTGACGCAGACTCTCTCCCGGGCTGGCCCATCCTCCCTTTCTCCTTCTTTCCAAAGAGGCGGCCGATGGAAGACTTGATGCTTTTCTTCTTGCTGGATTTGTGAAGGGAGTCCTGACTGCTGTTGGAACTGCTGCCATCTGCTGATAGGCTGAGACACCAGAGGAAAGGAAGGTATTCACATAAGCCTAGCGCACAAGCAGGGAGGGGTTGCTGAAGTTAATGCTTATACATATCTGAAATATCAGTCCTGGTTCACTTTAAACTTTGAATACAGAATTTTTAAATACAGAATGTGACAATAAGGATATGTAAAATATAGGCAGAAGTATTTTTTATGTATTGGAGAACACATTCAATTAGTTTAATTATTTGGCATACAAGCTGGTATTTATACAAGTTGGTAACCTTTTACCACTGGGAATATTCAAAATTCCAGCAAAGATACACGTGTCGTAGTTTGTTTAATTGGAAAAGGCTGCATTAACATTAAAAAGTCCCTCTCTGTCTTGATTTTCCATCTTCCAGTAAAGGCAATTTACTGCCATATTGACATACCATGAAAATGACATAGCCTGTAGTTTTAAATATCAGCTTACAAATCTGTAATACAATTTTGGACGTTGGGAGACAAAGATGTCTAGAAAAGACTAGTGGCTGGCTGACCTGCGGAATTCACGATGGTCATCAAGCCCTGCCCCTGGATGTGTGTGAGTCATTCTGTCCAACCGTAGTGCACGAGGTGTGGGAGGAGGAGTGGAGTCCAGCAGGGCCAGGGACCTGTCATCCTCCTTATTGTTCTGAAGTGAAACATTTCCTTTCAGTAATGCTGGCGCCTTGGCTAATTCTGTTTAGAGCAACTCTGGGGCATAAGGAACTAAAAATCCCCCCGTTACCCAAGTGGCTTGTTAGAAACAAAAATAAAAGGCTAGGCAGTTCCTGCCCTCATGGCCAAAGGTGTCTCTGTTTATGCTGCCATATGCAAAGAGAGACTCATTTACAACAGGAACTGGAGGCAGTGTAACTTCCTGTCC
Source organism: Anguilla anguilla (assembly GCF_013347855.1). Classification (NCBI taxonomy): domain Eukaryota; kingdom Metazoa; phylum Chordata; class Actinopteri; order Anguilliformes; family Anguillidae; genus Anguilla; species Anguilla anguilla. The sequence goes on from NC_049202.1 coordinate 41,501,300, forward strand.
ACATCCCAGGACTTCAGTCAATGGTCTGAGTTAGCATTAAAAGCAGACCGCTGCCTTCAAAGAATTGACAAGACCTGGAAAACAGTTCTAAAACTCAAGTTAAACTGGCAATACAAACTCGAACACATGAAGCTGCAGCAGGATTAGAACTCCAGCTCAAAATGACTGACACACGCTTTCTACAGACCCGGAATGGCAGCGTACCGGTCGGTCAGTCTCCCGGGCGGGAGAGTGAGGCAGGCGGGGCGTGGAATGTCCGGAGCTGGGGGGCGAAGGGGAGGCCAGGGTGGAGGAGGTGAGAGAAGGGGGGATGAAGCCCCGACCAGTCCCGTCCCTTCCTCCGCCTAGAGAGGATGGGGGAAGCGGGGGGCCATCCAACGCAACGCTGCTGACCCGGCTCTCGATCTCCTCCGCCCTCAGCTCTGTGCTTTCCTTCTCCTCCTGAATCAGTCTGGGGGGGGGGGGGGGGGGGGGGGGGGGGGGGGGCGGGGGGGGGACGAGAGAGGAGTAATAATGAGAGCTACGATTAAACCTGTTCTCGCTTTCTTTATACCCTCCCTCCCAAACCCCAAAAGTCTTGCCATATATCTTTTTGACCTACATTCATTATGAAGGATGCATATCCTCACTCCTTTTCGCCCTTATGAACAAAACTTGCACAACAACACTTAGCAGCTTAACTATACGTGAAATCAAACAGCCACTAATTTCCCTGTGGACGCTACATGCTAATTCAGGCCAATCCAAAACAATGACACTGCTGAGGAAAAAGAGAAAAAACTGCATTATTGATCAAACCATTGCAAGAATATGGACCCCAAGGAATCAGAACCTTTCAAAATCCAATAGTGAGTCTTGTGTTCTCCCTAATACAGGTTCCTGACCCCCAATGAGACCAGCCTAAGTGGGAGAGAGAGCCGCTCACTTGATCTCTTTGTTGATGGCCTCCAGCTGCTCCTGTAGCATGATGGCCAGGGTCTGCACGTCCGTCTGTCCGCTGGGCGACAGCAACTCCGAGCCGAACAGCGTCTCCCTGTCCTCCTCCTCGTCCGAGCACCCACCCTCCACGCCTCCCTCGAACCCGGGGCCCAGCAGGTTGCCGCTGTCCCATTCTCCATACTGCAGGGAAGGGGGGGAAAGTGAGGTTAGCGTAAGCAGCGTGGGCTTGCTGAGCTATCCCAGACAGTGACACGGTCAGGCCTCATGTGGGCCACGTCACCTTGCTGGCTTCATCTCTGGCGCCGCCCCATCGCCCGCGGTGAGCCCGCCTGACCACGCCCCCGGAGGCGGCATTGCCATAGTGATCCAGGTGTGTGGTGGAGCCAGCCGGGAGGGACCCGCCTCCTTGGGAGTATCTCAGCTCTAATGCACTTCCTGGGAGGGACCTGACAAGGGCAAGGGCAACAAAAAAAGGGGGGAGAGGGCAGTTGAGGCCACTTTGGCTGTTCAGCTTTAGGAGAGGAATTCAACACAACATGCAGTAATTAGCATGCTATGATCTAAAATGGCATTTGTGCATTATTGTTCCCTAATGTATAAAGTGTTTGTTAATGCTTTTACGAAACATAGATACCCTTCAATCGCCAATGTGGCTAACCTGGAGTACGAGGAGCCAGGCCGCCCTCTCAGCTGATCCAGCTCCAGCTGAATCCTCTCCAGCTCAGCTATTAGCTGGTCCTGAGAGAGAGACAGGGAGAGAGAGAGAGCGATAGAAAGAGGGAGAGAGAATCAATATAGCATGCACATACACAGAGAAAAATTAATGAACTGATCCAAACCCATACCGTCTAGACGGTCTGAGCTAGAGACATACCTTGTTAGCGAGGAGATCATCTTGTATCTTCTTCATGTTTGCTAGCTCCTCTGAAAGGGCATTCTGGGAGCAAAAGAGAGAAAAAAACTATTTTGAATGCTGACACGTGTAATGAGTACAGGATAAAACCGACATGAGGGTCGAGGCGCACCTCTACACTAACCAAAGTAGAGCACAGTGCAGATTAAATGTATCCAAGTTTGTTTGAATACATTCTAGTGATTAACTTGAACAAAAACATTTGGTTAAGCAAACCGCACTTCAAAGATTAGCATAATTTTATCTGGTCATCGATCTTTACCAACAGTGCTGGATCATTGCATATTGGCAGGGCAGTAAAGTGTGACAATATTGTTGCACTTGCGATTTAACAGTGCGAATATAAAAACATATTTGTATTGCACCCATGTGACAAGTTGTTTAGTTAAATTGTGTTTCATTAATATAAATGTTAAATCTGCCAGACTCAGAGTTCAATGAGCTTTCTCTTCTAAGACGGATAATTGCGAGCACTATGGGAGATGTATTTCAAGTTGTCACTATCATACAAAGCCGAATCACAAAAAAATGTCTTCATCCCAAACATTATGGAGCTCACTATACATAGTTTGCACTTCACTTGTGAATATTTGTTTTATAATAAAGCATGCCAACCGAGACCAATAGAATCCCCTTTAAGGTCTGTGCTACAGTGATTTTCTCTGTGCTAGTAAATTTTTTTAACCTTATTAGCACTAGTGCTACAGGCTAAAAAACGAATACAAAACCCTGCATATTGGCTATACCAGAGATAAACATTGCTTATTTCCCCTTATCCTGTCATCCTATATTAGCTTAACAGAGGAAACCAGTGTGCTTATGTTCCCAACAATGAACAAACAGAATATGTATTCATCTATTAATACAACATCTCAGCAAATAAATGCACATTGAACTTACACAACAGGGAGTTCACTAAACTAAAAAAATTCAAACATTATGTTAGCAGCAAAGCTTGGGGAGGGGAAGGGGCGAACACAGTATTAAGCTACCATGTGTTGCGTGAAACCTGTTTGAAAATCAGAAAATCACCAGGGATGTTTTCAAAAGCGAACAGACTTGCTGAATAAGTTGGCTCAAGGCAGTGCTCTTTCACTGCAGCATAGATAATTATGCCATCGCACAATATTATTGTATCAAGGAAGCACGCTGAACCTGCTTACAATCACCCATTTTATACCACACCCTTTCATTGACTCTTTCATAAAGATTCATCAAAGCGCATGTGACTTTAGACCAGGAACTATAATTTTTATAAAATCTGCATGGTTCCTAACGATGAAGTGTGGGACAAGGCTTCTGTTGACATTACGAGACACCGCCCTCCCGAATTAGCCTCGCTGAACAGCCACGCCCGGGTTTGAGTGCAGCACCTTCTCTTCCAAGGCCGCCATTCGCTCCTTCAGGTGAAGCTGTAGTCTCTCATTGGACTCCGAGAGGAGCTTGTCCACCGTGTCGGATAGCCGCTTGTTGTGCTCGTCATTCATTCGCTCTCTCTGTCTCGCCTGGAAAGGAAAGGGGAAAAAAGGAGGGGCGGGGTGAAATGGAGGGAAAGAGGGGAGGAGCTTGTACTGTACAGGACATCCACTGCGCTTGACTGGAAGTGGTGCTGGATGGTGAGCGGAGAGTCCTTGGATGCAAATGGGGATCGACAAATGGGTGGTGTAGAAAAGAGAGGCACTATAAATAGACAGAGAGAAAGAGAGAGCGAGAGGCAAAGAAAGAGAGAGATAGTCACCCTCTGTAGCTCCTGATTCTTCTCCTCCAGTTGTGCCTCCATCTGTCGCAATCGCTCTTCAAAGTTGCCATGGCGTTCTTCCGCCTGGGTGACAGAACGGGAGGGAGGGGTGGAGGGGAGAGAGTGAGTGAAAACGAGCCAATAAAGCACATGCACAAAGACTCTCTTCTGGGATACACCACTCTCATACTGCTACAGTACCACAAGAGATTCCAGCAGGCAGAGAGGAAGAGAGCCCAGGGTACGGTGAAACAGAGGAGCTGAAAGGCGGAGAGAGGGGCCCAGAGGGGGAGCGGCACCTTGTTAAGAGCGGCCACTCTCTGCGCGAGCTGGGCCTCGATCTCCGGTAGCGTCTCGGCCCTCTGCAGCGTCTGCTGCAGCTTCTGCTTGGCGTCGTCCAGTCGCTCCTGCAGCTGCCGGTTCTTCTCCTCGCTCTGGTCGGGTATAGGAGGGAAAGAACGAGCGTGGAAGACACTTATGTCCGCTGATCATTACTCCTCCCCCAGCAGTACTCTGTTCTTAGAGTGGGGACAGCAGACTTCCTCCCAAGGTCAAGATAAATGTCACTCTCCGCCTCTAAACTACACCAGCGTCCTGCCCGCAGACAAGACATGGCGAGCAAAGAACGATTATATAGTCCTGACTAATACACGTCGTCACATTTTCGATTCAATTTTATTTGCATTGCGCTTTTCACAGAGAACTGTCACAAAGACACTTTACAGAGTCGACTCTACATTTGGACTGTAGGCCTATCCTTTCAGTCTTCAATATGACAATATTTACTTCTGTAATTTCTGAATCATGTAAACAGTAACGTTGGTACCTGTCTGTAGAGAGACTCCTTGCTTGCCAGTTCATTCTCTAGTTTGTCTTTTATGTCGTGGAGTGAGGTTGCCTCCCTCTGGGCGCTGAGGTATCTGCACGGAACAAACACAAACCAGACTAGTGTAAACACTGCATAAAATGACTCACTCAGGAAGAAGCAAGAGAGCTTTACTCACAGGAAGACGAAGACAAAAGGATAGAAACCGCATTAAACCGTTTTTCATCATAAAATGTCTCTTTGGTCCAAGTTCAAACACCGGTGGAGAATTGTGTGTAGGAGTGGCAGTCGGTTAGAGAGTAAACTAAAAAGAGCAGGTGAGGTAAAGTACTGTGGGAAATTCAAGTGCAGATAGGACACAGAACAACTGAATTCTGGGTCAAAGGAAGGCTAAACTGCAGTAGAGTGAAAATTACCTGCGCTCTAATGTAGTAATCCTCTCCTCCATATCTTCCCTCTGACAAAGAGCCTAAGAAAAAAGAGACAGAAACTATCAGGCAAAGTCTAAATAAACCATCTGTTTCTGCATTGTAGATAAACCACTCAATGACAGTAAATAGCAGATACACAACGAAAAGGCAGAGGGGCGCAATGATAAATGGCTGAATGTGAACAAGTAAGCTCCAGAGAACAGAGAAAACAGATACTTATGATGGTATAATAGACAATTGCCCTGTTTAAAGTCTATCACACACGCACTCTGTAAAGAGAGTCAAAAGCCCCCATTAAAATATGGAGTCATTTATATATTGAAGAATACTATTTGTTGCCATTCAAAAAACAGCAAGAAAAAAAAATCGCTGGAAAGCCATGTTTTTTTGTTGCCTGTTTTGGATTTCACTTGCAAACTCAAACAGGCTCATTAGCTCCTTTCATGTTGTTTACAGTTCTCAGGAAACGTGGATTTGGAAAACTCCCTTTTCAACAAGACTTAAGTTCTATAAATCCCAAGCAACTTTTGCACTTTCAGCAGACAACAACCAAAGGAAGCTGCACCTAAACACACAGGTACAGACTTGTTCTTCTAGCCCATCAATTGAATTTCAAACAAGTTGGCAAAGTTCTCCTTGACAACGTATGATAACATCCTCTACGGTAGCCTCATATTGGAACTTCCCCCATTCCAATCTGAAACTTGCGTAAGCCTGTTGCATAGTTCCAGGGCAAATTCTATGGCATATCACCACCAAAATGATTTGCATTTCACATCCCATAAACTCATAAATGAATCACGCAATACATAGTTGACAGTGACAATCAGTTTTGGCTTTTGTTCGTAGGGATTCCTGTGTTTTAATTCATGACACTTTTGTAGATTTTAAGTCATGTTGAACAGCGGTAGATAAAGGCAGTTTCCAGAACAGCCCCAAATGTAGGACCCTTCGGATTCTACACACAAGAACAGTCGAGACATACCCACCTCTTTAACATCTCTCTGCAGTTTCTGATTGGCCTCCTCAGACTTTGTCAGCTCCCTCCTTGCAGCAGCTAGCTGTTCCTCTATTTCTCCTACCTGACAGACGGAGACAGTGGGTGGTATAGGAGATGAAGTTATTGGAGGACAGGGGACAAAAAGACAGCTGTTCATATTACTTCAATTCCTTTGGCAAGATTTTACAGTGACTGTGATTCCACAACTGCCCACAAGAGGGAAGTGTGGTAACCCATAAGTCAGCTTGTGTGCTTTGAACTTAGCTATGAAATAACTGCAATGAACAAGCCCTCGCTCTGTGAAAGTCACTCCATACTCATTTTTCTTCCATATTCGCTCTCGAGAGATTTATAAAGAGAACAATTACGAAAAAACACAAATATCATAGGAAGGAAATGGAAAGTGCGATGCAATCAGTTATTCTTTAGGGATTTGATGGAATAGAGAAATGGGATAAACAACCCTCTTACAGTGGTTTTTAGTTCATAAACTGAAAAGTATTTGTTTAATCCACTTTATGTGAGAGGTTGGTGTAGGAGTGTTGTGTCAGCCACATCGTAAAATTACTGTGTTTTATGGATATCACTATAAGTGAAAGTGAAAACAATGTGTTGCAAGTCTACAATATAAAACAAACAGTAGCAACAGATTTTCAAAATTTAAATCATCTATGTATGGACACATTTTAAACAGTTTGCTTTTATGGAGATTCTGCCGATTCAGAATACCATATAAAACAAACCCCTATATAGACCCTAAATATAGTAACACAGAATCTGATTTGCAATTTTTCTACCCAAGTTCCCAAGCAGACTTAATATTTTATATTTCAAATATATTATAAATATCGGAGGTGTGACCTTTCAATTAAGATTTAAGTCCAAAAGTTAATGCATGTGGCAAATTGTTAAATGAAGATGTTTTTATGATGTGAGTGACCAAAGGTGGTAATGGTGAACAGATAAATCCTGTACATACAAGGAAACCTTTATGTGGGCCCACGGGAAACCATTTGGGGCTATTATTATTTAAAAAAGAAGAAATCCAAAATGGCAGTTAATGGATGTTAGTAGACCAATACTGAAATTTCATGGCAGGATACGTACGTTCAGGCTAAGCCTTGGCAAATGGCATAATGTTTATGTCCTAAAAAAGCAAAGGTGTGCCAGTGTAAGGTCCCACCTGTCGGCACATGAGAGCCAACCTTTCCCTCAGCTGGGAGAGTTCTCCTCTCTGTCGCTCAATCTCTCCCTCTCTCTGTCGGTCAACCTCTCCATCATCCAACACGGAAGAAGGACCGTTTGGCAGGCGCTGAGAGAGTGTGGAAAAGACATGAGAAAGGAGGAAAATCAAGTCGACGAGAGAAGAGAGAGGGAAGGGGTGATAAAGAGAAAAAGGACTAGAGATGCGGGGAAAAGCTCTTGACAAATATTAAATGGCGCTGCGGTCTACGCACACTAGTAGCTGTATAGCCTCTTTTAAAAGACTATCCTTGTCGAAACACACACAAATACCGTATGCAAAACCACCTTACCTCTTTCCCATTATCTAACCCTTGTTGTCGTCTTTTGATCTGGTCTCTTAAGGAACTCACCTGTAAGCCAAAGAGAATAAGGCTCAATGGCTTGCAACTGAAGCAGAGACTTTGAAAAATACACAGCGCAGACATAACCTTACCTCCTGGGAGGAAGATTCCAGCGACTCCTCTAACACAGAAACCCGTTCGAGGGCCACGCGCAGCCTCTCTCGAACCTAGGGCCAGAAAGGGGAGGAGTGGAATGAAGAGGAGGGAAAAGAAAAAGGAAAATGAAGAAAGGGAAAGAATACAGAAGGCACAGGCACAGGAGAGCCGGACAGAAGCAGGGATATGATGGTGGAGGAGGTTGTGACCGGCTGTAGTATAAGGGGGTTGGGGAGGATAGTGTGTGGACTGAGACAGTCAGAACCACTGAGAAACAGTCGGCACACCATATATCACCTCTCCTTTTCTTACTGTCTCCCTCTTTCACCAACAGACATTTCAAGCGTGGCAACGCAGTGCTCATCATTTCCATGGTTACATCTTCCTATAGGATGGCTCTTCCTTTCAAAGTGTTATAACATACTTTCCAAGTGATAAGGATTACCAGCGCTGGCATTTTCAAAATTAGAATAAATCATTAAAGGTAAAATGTGCACTTTGCAAGTTAAAAATGTCTATAACTATGCGTTATACTGGCCAGAATTCTAAAGGGGACCTGGTAAAAGCAACATCTCCCCCTTGGCTCACCTTTTCATCCAGAGCCTTGTGGTGCTCGAAGAGGGACTTCAGGGCCTTGAGCACCTCCACTTCACTGGAGACCCCAGCGGGGGACTGAGCCTGCCTCTTCACCACAGTCATCCTCAGGCTGCGCTCATGACGGGACACCAAGCACTCCAGGTGCTCAAGCAGCAACTGGGGGAAAGAAAGAGGAAGACAGGAAGTGAGGTCACAAAGACAGACCTCTGCAGACAGATAGTCCATTTGATAGACGAGCCAATGATCCAGGAGTATTGCAGGTTTAACAGTTACCTCTCAATAGCGAACTCTTGCGCCACTGAAACATCCGGCGAGCAAACCTCCAATCCAATTTAAATTAAACTAAGATTTGAGGGCTCTGGCCTCCAGAGCTGGAAATGCCATTCCTGATCATAGTGGCTCATGGGAGATGTATGCTCTAGTAACACTAGTGCATGCTACTGAGAGAAGAAGATAAATAAAACAATGTGAGGACAATAGGGAGGGAAAAATAATGGAAACTGAACAGAGAGGGCAGTAGTGAGAGAGAAGAATTTGGGTCATTGTCCCTATAACTACAGGAGTAGCTAGTGACAGGAGCAGAAGGAACACAGACAGTTCACAGAGGTGAGTTGGGTCGCCATGCCTAGCTTTAGGAGCCTGAATAACAGCACTGTCTTAACTTCTGACCATCTCAACCAATGGAAAATGTTTTAATCAGCTTGCGTAAGTACACATTGGTCTAAAATGCATTTCAATCAAAGTGACAAACTGCTTTTGCTGTTCTTGATTAAAACTATAAGGTATATGTTTTCTCTCTGCTTTCTAAACCCTTCTAGGCTAATCATGTCATCTGGTAATCCAGACTGTACCTCTGCTTCAAAAATCACTGAGAGAAAAGGAGTGGAGTGGCTGTCTGTTACCCGTTTCAGCGAAACAAAGAGATGAAAACAACCAAAAGAAAGCGTTCACTTACGACTGAGAGAAGATGACAGAACGTGAAGGACAGTGAATAATTCTGACACCTTGCCTTCCCTCAGCTTAAGCATGCTCTGTCAGCAGAGTTAGTTCTCAGGTTTACAGCGAGGGAGTCGTGGCTCAGACAGGGATGAGAGGCGGCGACTGACCCGTGTGTTGTTCCTCTCTGCCTTCAGCTCAGCGATCTCCTCTTCCCTCTCCAGGAGCTGCTCCCTGCACACGTTCAGCTCTTTGGTCAGCACTGCAAACTCCTGAAGAGAAACAGAAAAAAAACCATCAAACGACACGTAGCGTAAGAGCACACACACACACACACGCAAGCACGCGCACGTACATGATCACGCATTCCCACATGCATGCGCACACACACAGACGCAAGCACCCACGCAAGCACACGTACATGCTCGCATGTATGCACACTCACACACACACTCCCTCTGTGCCTTGCACTCACACACATTTAACTCTTTAGTTAGCATTGCAAAGCAAAACATCACACAACTCCTAATAAAAGAGCACACAAATATAGTGGACATACAATATATTGCTTTTAAAAAAGTATCCTTCTGTAAATTAATATTTCCAATATCATAGTAGTTTTAATCCGGTTTCAATTTTCCAAGATTGGTTAAATTACTTTAAAATGGCACATTTTACTGTGTTATTTCATAAACAAGCACATAAGCACGAACCACACGCACGCACGCACGCACACACACACACACACACACACACACACACACACACACACTTGCACGCATGCACACACTCGCATGCACACACCCACCAGAAAACAGATTTTTGTCTGGTTGGTGGACTTTTTCAGAGTGTGTGTGATGCACTGTATCACATAAATATCTTTCTGTGGTGACCCTTCCAGACTCATCATTCGATTTGGTGTGCTTTAGCATTGCTGTTACATCACACTGTTACACACTGGAGCATAACATAAACTCAGATAGCACTGCATGAAAGCACAATAATAATTGCACTCACCAAAGTGGTTACTGCAATATATTTGCGTGCACACACAGAAACACACACACACACACACACACATACACACACAAACACCGCTGACTGTCAGGGTATTTACATCCATTTCAGGCAATCCATGTATGAATTACAGCACTTTTTATATATACTTCCCCCTTTGTAGGAGACCAAAAGTAATTGGACAAATTAACATAACCTTAAATAAAGTCATCATTAACATTATCTGAAATTAAGTACTTAGTGGCAAATTCTTTGCATTCAATGACTACCTGAAGTCTGTGACCCACAGACATAGGCAGACGCTGGGTATCTTCCCTGGTGATGCTTTGCCAGGACTATACTGCACCCATCTTCACTTGCTATTCGTTTTTAGTTTTCAGGGCTTTTGCCTTCAGTCTTGTCTTCAGCAAGTGAAAAACACATTCAGTTGGATTCAACATTCCAGTTTCTGGCCATGAAAAGCTCATCGGTTGCTTTAGTAGTATATTTGGGGTCATCGTCCTGCTTCAAGGTGAAGCGCCGTCCAATGAGTTTTGAGGTATTTGGATGGATCCAAGCAGAAGTTTCTGTAAATTTCAGAATTCATCCTGCTGCTGCCATCAGCAGTCAGATCATCAATGAAGAGAAGAGGGACGGTACCGGTGGCACCCCTATATGCTCAAGCCATAACACTACCTCCACCGTGTTTCAAAGATGAGGTGCTATGCTTTTGATCATGAACAGTTCCTTACTTTCTCCACACTTTCCTCTTTCCATCACTTCGGCACAGGTTCATACTCGTCTCATCTGTCCATAAGACTTTGCTCCAGAACGCTACAGTTTTTCTTGTATACTTTTTAACAAGCTTTAGCCTGGCTGTTCTGTTCTTGAGGCTTATGAGTGGTTTGCATCTTGCAGCAAACCTGCTGATGCTGGTGTAGTATTCTCTTTGTGGTAGTCTTTGACACCTCTATACCTACATACTGTACAGTGTTCTTCATCTGTTGGACTGTTGGGAAGGGTTTTTTTCACAACTGTAAGTGTTCTTCTCTCATCCAGTACAGTGGTCTTTCACTGTCTACCAGGTCATTCGCTATTGCTGATCTCACCATTGCGTCCCTTACTTCTTGCTAATATGTCAAACAGTTGATTGTGGCACACTCAAAGTTTTAACTGTCCCTGATCGATTTATTCAAATTTTTCGGCTTCACGATGGCCTGTTTTACTTGCAATGACACATGCACTTACATGCATTACAAAGCCAACACTACAAAAATTGTGTCACGGTCCAAATACTTACAAACTGCACTGTACGTGTGTGTATATATGTGTGTATTCAAACCCATGGCAAAAATAAAACACAAATTCAACACAGCATAGTACCAACAGTCGGGCACTCAATCTTCCATCTATTTAGTCTATTTTAAAGCATCATATTCCAAGGGCCACATTTTGTACTCACTCCCCGCATCTTGCACTAGTCTCTGAGGTCATGTAAATTCAGATAATGGCAGTACTATTTCTCTTCAGATCCTTTGCTACATGCTAAATGAAAAATAACAACAACCAAAATACTTGTAGAATATTAAAGGCAATTTTTTTTTTGGTTTTTGGTTTTCAGAAGGCATGAACAACAAACAGCATGCACATCAAAAGAACCTGAAGGATTATAATATTAAGAGTAAGAATGTTTCTCAGATTATGCGAACAGTTGAAAATATTATTTACAGTCAATATTCATTTGCAAGGACTACATACTCACACATAGTAACACATTCAAAATATTACAATATTGTGACAACCAAAAAAATCTTTAGGAAAAAACCTGATAAAGGCTAATCTACCCGATATGATTTGCCGTTTTATCACATAACTGTTGTTTTGCAAACTGGAATATTAAAATAAAAATAAATCTTGTAGAAGGGGTTAAGATTTTAAAAATTTCTTACTGGTAACCACAAATTTGTTCCTAACAACACAATCCCAGGACACGAAATACCAATCAATAGCATATTGAGGGATCCAGACTAGATCTGAAGTAGACCAAACTGTTTCTCAGCCATCTGCAAGAGCCATCTGGACCACTCCACTGACCATCACGCTCTCCGCATAAACACAACTCTTTAGCCAAGCTAGTATATTTAGCTTCAGTTTACCCACTCTGGCACCATAACAACGCAGGACCACAGGCTCCCCTATAGTTCACTGCCATGCGCAGGTATGCTGCACTGTCACTCAGAAATCAGGCACAAGCGTGACCACTCCCACCACTTGGCTGACCGCAGCTTTGCACGCGCTCACTTCGCCCACCGGTCCTCTCATTAGCAGAGGTCACTGGAACCGCTGAACAGAACACCTGGCTCCAGTCGTTCTGCTCGCCTTGCCAACTACAAGCAGTCAACATGCTCTCGCTGAGTTGCCTGTTTTACGGCACGCTTATGTTTCCATTCCACAACACATGCGCCTACATAAAGAGGCAGGAATCAGAATAATAAGTAATGCACATTTGGCAGAATTGTTTTATTCTCAAAATCCACAATATGACAATTTGTAATTATAAAAAGGTTTTTTTTTTCTCTGCGAAGAGATGACCAGCTGTTTCTGTAAAAATCATAGGCAGAATTATCTCAGTCATCACAAGATCATATAAAACTGATGCCGCTGTTATTGGCAAACAAATAATATTACACTAAAAGCTGATTCTACAAATGTAGCAGTATGTTGCGTTACATTTGCATATGAAGACAAACCATGCCAGGCTGTCAAGCAAGAGTACCCTTTGCCTTGTGATTTCCTTGTGATGAAAACTATTGAAATACTATGAAGCCATCCCAGCCCAAATCTTTCAAGCAATAATCGGAAATGAAGTTTTAGAATGAACCCTTCAATCCTCTGTTTGCATTAAAATATATAAATCCTGACAGGCAATTTGTCATTGTGAAGCTTCTGCTAATTCTGTGAGTCATTAGAACAAAGCTGTCAGATATGCAGGTTGCCCAAAAGCCCCATGATTAACATGGGCCAATCAAACATTACATTCTCACTCTCTCCAGGGTAGTGCTGAATGGGGAGCTGTCCAGCAATAAGTGGTGCTGAAAGCACTTTCTGTTACTTTTCCCTACACTTACACCTTTTCAGATACATATTTACATTGCCATTGTCAAGTCAGCAATTGGGGTGTTGTAACCCCAAGCTAAGTAACATAAATATACGAGCTGCACAGTCAGCGAACGAGCTCGCGCACTGGTCAGCTTATGTTTGAGTCACTGATCCACTCATTCAGTCAGTCAGAGATGCAGACACAGTGACACAGATGGAGAGGAAGAGTAGGGGAGAGAGAAGGCTGTGCAGATGGTGACACAGTGGGCCCATTGGCGCTAGGCCTTCTGGGATTGTATCTTGCTGGGAATGGGCTAGAGTTCCCATTGGCACCGCTGTCCCACAACTCGCTTCAGTCCTCCTCCTCTCTGACTCCATTTCATTCTCACTCTCAGTTCAGTCAGTTGAGTGGCTGTGGTTACCCATGAATGCAGGGTCCAGGGGATGTGTGTGGTGTATTAACCGCTTCCCTTACTCCCAGGACAACGTAGGTGCAATTGTGCTGTAAGGTCCAGACAGTCACTTATTCTCTCTGCCTTGCTTGCTTTCGCTCTTTATCTCTGTGTGCTAACTCACAGCACCTAAGAATAGATTCTCTGGAGTCCAAATTAGCATGCAACAATATGTAAATTGAGCATAGATTTGTCGGTGTCAGAGCCTGTTTTGTATAACCATCTCTCTCTCACTCCCATATTCACATACTTCTAAAGCTTTGCGAAAATGCCACCGCAGCAGTAGATGAAGACTACTACCGGCCCCTCACGCATCATGTTGGTCTTTTCATGAACGGAAGTGTCTTCTTATGAGTCAACTCAATGTATTTATATTAGATTCACTCTCTGTCAATGCTGTGGTTGTGGTACTTTAAGGTACTCTAACATTGTCAGTCACCTTGTACAAAATATACCTCCATTCTCTCTCTCGCTCTCTCTCTCAAAACGTCCCAGTGTCGGTATTTTGACTGACACTAAAGTTTATCTTCTCTCTGTGGTTTAGGCCATTCTGTTATGTAACTAACACCATGCCCCTGTCCTTTGATAACAAATTCTGAATCGATGTAGAAATGTAGTCCAAGCACCTCCTCTCTTCTTGTCTGGGTCTCTCTCTAAGTCTGGTCTCAGTCTCTAGTGAAATCTCTTCCAGTGCTCCAGCAGCACAGCGTGTATACAATGGACCACAGCTCTCACTGAGCATCTTTATGGTGACCTAATGCCTGTTCATATGTATAACGTTTATGACCACATATAAATTCAGAATCCCTAATCATAGGGAAATCGGGGGGCTGGCACTGATAATGATGGAAACTCAGAAAGTCCTTTAAGTAGATACTGTAAAATGAAGGTTGGATCACTGCCACTCCTATGCCTCTCCTTGTCCTTCCTGCTTGTTTTACTTCCTTGAACCTCTCAATAATTCAGTCCTCCCCTCCAGCTCCGTACCCTTCCAGGGATACCTCTCTTCCATCATCAACCATCACTCAGTGGACTGCACAGTAATCAAAACTTATTCAAGAGATCATCCCAACAGCAGCTTCGGTGGGACATTCTGATTTGAACCAGACAATACCAGGATGTCTCCTCATTTTTTCAATCATTCATAAACTCTTTAAGATTATAATAGGTTTTCACTTCCAAGGGTCAAAGTATAGAGGCAAGATCATATTGTCATAGCAACGGCAGACCGTGTGCGTAGACATAGCCACTCCCTTACCTGTGGCAGGGCGATGGACAGCTGCCTTTGTAGCGAGTCCTTCTCGTGCCCCAGCTCCCTCAGCCGCAGCTGGGCCGTCCCGAGGCTGTCCTGCGTCTCCCTCAGGCTCTCCAGCAGCCTCTCCCTCTCCGTCAGCATGTTCACCATCAGGGACTCCAGGTTGCCCGTGCTGCCCCCCTCGTCCCCCCCCCCTCTGCCCCCCATACCCGCCTCCCATCGCCCCTATTCCGCCTCCGCTCCCGACCCCGCCCCCGGCCGGAGAGGAGGGGCCCCCGCCGCCCCCTCCCCTCCCGTCCTCCGAGATGGTGGGCATGACCTCGCACATCATGGTGAGACCGGAGTGTGTGCGCTACGCGGTCGGCAGGAGTGAGCGTTCCGCTGGGGACCCGGCTGCCTGGGTTCGCCTGTCACGCCGTGCGCCCGAGTGAGAGTGTGTGGGTGTCTATGTGTCTCACTGCCGCCCTGTTTCAAGTGAGTGGGTGTCAGCAATGCCTATGTGTGGCTTACGTTATAGAAGAGCGATCGGTCGATCTTTTCTGCAACTTCAATGAGCAGGTTTAGTTTGTTTAAAGACCCATACTAACGGCCTGGGTGCGTGTGATTTTGCAGGCCGCGATATATTTGTTCCACAGAATTATTTTACGATCAGTGTCTTTTCTCAGTTTATTGCAAATAATTTCAGCGTATCTGTGTATATGAACTTATATACGCACAGGAACTTGGGCCTGTGTTTGCGTTGAATGATGTTTTCCTATGAGCTCAATTATCTGGTAAAATATGCTTTTAAAACGCCTCTATGGTTTTCTATCCCACATGACTGTATGAACTTGTGGGGCTATGTGTTAGTCATTCTAAAGCTGTCGGTGACTGCAGACTAAGAGGAATGCTATGATATGCTACAGAGAATGTGTGTAACTTCATGCAACGTTAGGTGACATGCTGTGGCCGCAGAGAACTCAGTGATGTGTAGTTTAGCTTTCTTGAAAGCTGAAATCTAAGAAGGGTCCACGAGGATGGGGTTCAGGATGACTTGGTGTGTCTAAGGGTTTAAGAGGGGAGGGGCAAAAGGGGAGGCTGGAATAGAGGAGGTCCTACTTCCCCAGGATTGGACTTCACAGCACGTAGACAAGGAGCTGAAACAGAAAAGGAGCGCTATATTAATACAGTGTTTCGTCATCACAGTCTGATCTGACACATGGTATGACACCTTGACACCAAAAACCAAAAGCAAAGAGGGGTTTGGGAAGTGATGAAAGGATAAAGGTGAGGGGACTACAGGGACTGGACACAGCAAAAAAAGCTTTGTTCATCTCAGTGAAAAGTTTTCATTTTAGGACTCATGGAGAAACAGAGGAGGACAAAAGTATTTATTTTAGTTCAGTCATTTAACCAAATTTTTTAAAACTTATTTTTAATATTATTTTTAATATCTTAACCAATATCATTTGAGAATTGGTGAAAAGTAAAATGATAAGGAAAATGACTAACCACTGTGAATCCTTAACTATTGAATCATTACATTCATAATTAATTACAGTATTAAAATTAAGTCTACACTTTTGGAAATGGGGCAAAAATATCCTGTGGGTGTCCAGGCCACTGTACGATGGCGCTTCCAGATTCTGATAGGGAATATAACAGAAGGAGGAATTCCTGAACGCAATACATACACTCTAACACATGATACCACCAATAAATGCGACTGTTTCGTGTTTACAAAGCTGCTTACATCGTAACTATACTTACAGCCTTACAGCTATATAGGCAGTACCAGACACGGGGGCGCGAAGCGTAACTACATGAAGATGAAGCAGCTGATAAGGCCGACATTAAAATAGACCTCTCCAAATACCAATCAAATAATAACAACAACAACTATTTATAAATGGAATATTACCTTATTCGTTTTAGACACCCTATAGGCTATCACAAAGTAAGCGAAGGAAGGTCTTCAATGTGCTATTGAGAATAGGCTGCATGTTCTTTTTATACCATGAAATGGTCCAATAGAATCAATACTCACAGGTCGGACACTCAGCAGCTAGGCAGACAAACATGCATGTATATAGGCCAGAAATTGTGTATGGTTTTATGTCAATTACAGAAAAGAAACCTGAGTAGACAACATGTCGCCGGTTAAGATAACCAAACCTCAAATTCAAAATCTATAAAAGAAATATCACCAGTCAAATGAGCACACGCGCGCACGCGTACACACAACACATGCACGCACACACCTATGTTGAATTATATTTAATTAAATTCTACATTCGCAAAGATACCGTTCTGTGACATTACATAATTCTGCTGGCTGTTAACACCTATTTGGGTGACGCTGCCATATAAGACCCCCTCCCATATTGTGTAGCTAGCTATGTAGCCTATGTATGTTTCTGTTTGTGCTGTTTTCGGAAGCTCCGGTCTACAGTGCAAGACCACTGTAGCCTAATAGCTAATAACAACGACCCGAATTACACTAATAATAATAATAATAATAATGCGATGATAATCACATCATCAGGGGTCCGGGATCTGTATGAAAATAAACGTTGTGGAGGTTTGTGCTCATATGTAGGCTACTGACTGCACCTAGTGTTCTATGTAAAGACACAATTCGAACACACAGGAGCACGAGATAGGTACACGCACTCCATATTAGCCTATCAATATAATCGTGTAATACAGGATAAAGACAGCGAGAAATGATTTTCCTAGTAATTCTCTAACCTCGATTTATGGTCATGTGTTTGGACACATATGAGCTATTTACGAAATATACAACACGGAAGAAGGTCTTATATGATTCAGTAGCATGCGAGAAACTGTCTAAGAAACTAACGACAGCCTATATTTTACAATTAATA